>NW_026881804.1:0-35877 GCF_032173495.1 Musca vetustissima
ACGAAATTTGGTACAGCTTAATCATTTAGGTCTAGAATGATGTCTGCCAAGTTTCGTGAAAATCGGTCCAGATTTAGATATAGCTCCCATATATAGTTTCGTCCGATTTCATGTATATGGTGCCCCAAAGTTCCTATATATCTTTTGATTTGCACGAAATTTGGTATAACGTACTGAATTAAGCCTAGAGTGATGTCTGCCAAGTTTGGAGAAATCGGTCCAGATTTAGATATAGCTCCCATATATAGTTTCGTCCGATTTCATGTAAAAGGTGCCCCAAAGTCCCTATATATCTTTCGATTTGCGCGAAATTTGGCATAACGTACTGAATTGAGCTTAGAATGATGTCTAACAAGTTTGGAGAAAATCGGTCCAGATTTAGATTTAGCTCCCATATATAGTTTCGTACGATTTCATGTAAATGGTGCCCCAAAGTCCGTATATATCTTTTGATTTGCACGAAATTTGGCATAACGTACTGAATCAAGCCTAGAGTGATGTCTGCCAAGTTTGGAGAAAATCGGTCCAGATTTAGATATAGCTCCCATATATAGTTTCGTCCGATTTCATGTAAATGGTGCCTCAAAGTCCCTATATAACTTTCGATTTGCACGAAATTTGGCATAACGTACTGAATTAAGCCTAGAGTGATGTCTGCCAAGTTTGGAGAAAATCGGTCCAAATTTAGATATAGCTCCCATATATAGTTTCGTCCGATTTCATGTAAATGGTGCCTCAAAGTCCCTATATAACTTTCGATTTGCACGAAATTTGGCATAACGTACTGAATTGAGCCTGGAATGATGTCTACCAAGTTTCGAGAAAATCGGTCCAGATTTAGATATAGCTCCCATATATAGTTTCGTACGATTTCATGTAAATGGTGCCCCAAAGTCCCTATATATCCTTCGATTTGCACGAAATTTGGCATAACGTACTGAAATGAGCCTAGAGAGATGTCTGCCAAGTTTTGAGAAATCGGTCCAGATTTCTATATAGCTCCCATATATAGTTTCGTCCGATTTCATGTAAATGGTGCCCCAAAGTCCCAATATATCTTTCGATTTGCACGAAATTTGGCATAACGTAATGAATTAAGCCTAGAGTGATGTCTGCCAAGTTTCGAGAAAATCGGTCCAGATTTCTATATAGCTCCCATATATAGTTTCGTCCGATTTCATGTAAATGGTGGACCAAAGTCCCTATATACCCTTCGATTTGCACGAAATTTGGCATAACGTACTGAAATGAGCCTAGAGAGATGTCTGCCAAGTTTCGAGAAAATCGGTCCAGATTTAGATATAGCTCCCATATATAGTTTCGTCCGATTTCATGTAAATGGTGGACCAAAGTCCCTATATATCCTTCGATTTGCACGAAATTTCGCATAACGTACTGAAATGAGCCTAGAGAGATGTCTGCCAAGTTTCGAGAAAATCGGTCTAGATTTCTATATAGCTCCCATATATAGTTTCGTCCGATTTCATGTAAATGGTGCCCCAAAGTCGCAATATATCTTTCGATTTGCACGAAATTTGGCATAACGTACTGAATTGAGCCTAGAGTGATGTCTGCCTTGTTTCGTGAAAATCGGTCCAGATATAGATATAGCTCTATTTTATTATAGATTGATTTTAAGTAATTGACGCACCAAGGAACCAATAGCTTGATAGGAACAAAACGTTCTGAAATTACTATAACCTAACCTGTGACAAGTTTGTTTGAAATCGCTTAATATTTGGATAGAGCTTCCATATATATTTTCGCCAGATTTCAAGTAAATTGGGCATCAAACTCCTCATGTAGTCAGATTGACATACATTTTTGCACAACTTACAAAATTGAGCATGGAATTACGTATTTGCGTTTTCTAGAAGTACAGACATAGCCCAACGGATGAAATGTTTATATTTGTTTGAAGTCGATTTACATACTTTATGAATATATCTAGGAAGATTCACATTTAGATAAATATCACATATTTTATTTCAACCAATTTCATGTTAATAGTCCTGGTTAATATACCCATAGTGGTGAAGGGTATCATATAGTCGGCCCCGTCCGACTTTACTACTTTCCTTACTGGTTTTATTTGAATTTTGTCTGTAAGGGCGATGATTATTTGAATGAGTTCTTAATATTTTATAAAAATATTTGTATGTTGTACAAGTTGGTTTGACTGAGAATTTATTTATTGTTTCTTATCTTATCACAACAACAACAATAATGTATGGCTTTATCTTATTCTTTTTATACGATACTGGTTTTTCATTACTTTAACAAAAGAAGTGGTAGAGAAAAATTTCGAAACAACAGTTCATTGACTTGTTAATGAAATATAATTATTTTTTAAGGGGATGTCGGCTTTTGTCGAAGCTAACAGCAAATAGCGGAAGTTGAAAAAAGATTTTATTTTTTTGAAAAAAAAGAACACTAAGTCGGACATGGGCAACAATGAAAACATTCCACGCTTATTGGGGCTTCATTAAAAATATATTTTTTATCCACCCCTATTGTGACTTCATGAAAAAATATTTTAAAACCAGTAAGGGAAGTAGCAAAGTCGGGCTGGGCCGACTATATGATACCCTTCACCACTTTGGGTATAGGTAAAATCGGACAAATATATATATATATATATATATATATGTATATGTGGGAGCTATATCGATATCTGAACCGATTTTTCGGAAACTTACCAAAGATCTTTTTAGACTTTATTCAGTACACCATGCCAAATGTCGTGGAAATCGAAAGATATATAGGGACTTTGGTGTACCATTTACCTTACGTATATAGGTACTTTGGTGCACCATTTTTCTTAGACCGGACGAAAATATATATGGGAGCTATATCTAAATATGAACGAATTGTCCAAAACTCACCACTCATCATTCTAGACTCAATTCAATTCGCTATGCCAAATTTCGTGCAAATCGAAGGATATATAGGGACCGTTTACATTAAATCGGACGAAACTATATATGGCAGCTATATCTTAATTTGAACCGATTTTCAGGAAACTTAACACACATCATTCTAGATCTAATTTAGTACGCTGTGCCAAATTTCGTGCAAATCGAAGGATATATAGGGACTTTGGTGTACCATTTAGCTTAAATCGGACGAAACTATATATGGGAGCAATATCTAAATCTCAACCGATTTTCACGAAATTCAACGCACATCATTCTAGACTTTATTCAGTACGCTGTGCCAAATTTCGTGCAAATCGAAGGATATATAGGGACCGTTTACATTAAATCGGACGAAACTATATATGGCAGCTATATCTTAATTTGAACCGATTTTCAGGAAACTTAACACACATCATTCTAGACCTAATTCAGTACGCTGTGTGAAATTTCGTGCAAATCGGAAGATATATAGGGACATTGGTGCACCATTTACCTTAAATCGGACGAAAGTATATATGGGAGCTATATCTAAATCTGGACCGATTTTCAGAAAACTTAAAACATGTCATTCTAGACCTAATTCAGTACGCTGTGTCAAATTTCGTGCAAATGGACTTGTACTTTGTTAACAAAAATACATGGACGGACAGACGGACGGACTGACGGACACGCATAAATCGACTCAGAAAGTGATTCTATGCATTTTCTCAAAAGGAACCATGTGTCTATCTCGTTTCCTTTTGCCGGTTACAAACATAGGCACAATGACATAATACCATGTAGCACAGTGTGGTGAAGGGTATAAAAATGAAATCCAAAATTTTAAAATACATACACCACTTATAGATACAGCATGTAAACAAAAAAACATCTTGTTCGCTATATCGACCACCACCATATCCATCTCTTATCAAGTATTGTTTTGAGGAAGACAGGAAAAAGCAATATTTGGGATGTGTTTATTTTTGCGAACAATTTTTTTGATAAGCCTACCACAAGCCAACAAGCAATGTTCGCATTATCACTACTCATCAGTTTGCACCAGAACCTCGATAGTGACAGCATAATAAAAATGAAAGGAATTGTTTTATTCATATTAATAATATTAAAAATAATAATCGGCAATAAGGCAGATGACAATATCGTTGCCTCAACAGCCAGTACCACACCTGACGATTACACCACTATCATCTCCAATAACGACACCATAGAAAGAAAATCCCAAACAATGGAATACACGGTAAACGAAATCACAGGTCAAAGTACGTGCACAGAATCAGGACGCTACTCAACCACACCTGACGATGACAACACTACCACCTCCGATAACGACACAACTACCACTGCAAAATATTCTGTAAATTCTAGAATCTCAAACTATAAATATTGAAAATAATTTATTTTTACAATGAAAATTTTAGAATCCCGATGAAGATGAATTTCTCTTAATGCTGTGGAAGAATTTATTTCAAAAAGTGAATACCCTATTGGCAGAGACAAAGAAAATAAATGGTGAAGCGGATAAAATGAGCAGTGAAATTACAAACATGAATAGAGAAATAAATAAACTAAACAACAATCTTGTGGATGTGAATCAGAAGTTAGTATATGGATTCGAATTAAAAAATGAAGCAAATTAAAAAAAATAATAATTTTATTCTATTTTTTTCTTTTTATTTCAGAATTGATGGTTTGACCAAAAGGTAGTGTACTCAGGCCACGATAAAATTTTCTTAGGACTCCAAGGGTGTTCGTGAGATAGAACCACTCTCGATACCTAAATAATTTCACGGATAAGAATCCAATCCATGAAATGGTTCTAACTTTCAAAATCAAAATTTTATTTGAATATTTAGCATATTAATAACGTTTGGTGGTTTTTTCATTTCCAGGCAAGAGGAACAAAAAAAGAATGTGGAAAAAATACTGAAGCAAATATCACCGATGAATGTCACCTTGAGGGATGAGTATGTATACAACTTTTTGTAGACACCAATGTCCCTTAAAGTGGTTAAAGGGTCACCAGAGTTATGACTTTATTGCTAAAATTTTCAATATTTATTCCAGGGAAAACCTTAAAACTTTACAACATTGGACAACAATCCTTAGACGAATAGACGGCTCTGTAAATTTTTACAGGAACTGGAGAGGTTATAAAGTGGGTTTCGGTAATCCACCTCATGGCGAATTCTTCATTGGTCTGGACAAACTGCATGAATTGACAACAGCTGTTCCAAACATAGAACTTAAAGTGATTTTAAGAGATTGGAATGGTGAAGAACGTTATGCTCTCTACGATGGGTTTCGTATTGGAAATGAAGCAGAGCAATATGAAATGAAGGTACTAGGCAAATATAGGGGCACTGCTGGAGATTCTTTGGAATATCACAAAGGTAGAAAGTTTTCTACCTTTGATGAAGAGAATGATATTGATATTACGAATTGTGCCCAGTCAGCGAACGGGGCTTGGTGGTTTGGTGCATGTTATTTCAGGTATGACAAACATTTGCCACCAAATATTATTTTTTTGTTTTTTTTTTTTTTTTTAATTTATTTTCGTAACTTTCTTTGTAGTCATCTATTTGGACCATATCGAAGTGGCATTCACTGGTGGCATTGGAAGAATGCTTATTATTCATTTAAAAATGCTGAAATGCTCATTAGAGCAAAATCCGAATAAACAGGTTGTTTCTAATATTGAATATAGAAAATAAAAAATATATGGCGATTTATTTTGTCGTTTTATACGAAGTCTGCTTAAAGACGTAATTCGATATGTTATTTATTTCATAAGAAGTGGTACATGAATTATGTGATGACTTCAAAATCCATAAGTCAGGATTTGATGGCTTTAGAAAAATATTTTCAGAAAATCCATGGCTATTTGTAGGTCCTAGAAAAATATTAAAAAAATCAAGCATCCACGCCTGTAATTAGACACTAGAAACATATTAAAAACATTTACCACTAATTGTTAGGCCTTAGAAA
Organism: Musca vetustissima; assembly: GCF_032173495.1. NCBI lineage: Eukaryota > Metazoa > Arthropoda > Insecta > Diptera > Muscidae > Musca > Musca vetustissima. The sequence continues at coordinate 5,907 of NW_026881804.1, forward strand.
AATATTTTTAAAAAATCCACGCCTATTTGTAGGCCTATAGAAAAAAATTAAAAAGTTCACGCCTTGAAGTAGGCTTAGAAAACTTTTTATACCCTTCACCACACTGTGGTACAGGGTATTATGTCTTTATCCATGTTAAATTGTAAACAAAGTACAGGTCGCATTAATGATCCGAATTGGATGAAATTTGGCACAGCTCATTTGTTTGGCCCAAGGACGAACCCTATTGAAATTGGGAAAAATCGGTTCAGATTTAGATATAGCTCCCATACATATTTTCGTCCGATTTAAGGTAAATGGGGAACCAAAGTCTTTATATATTTTTCGATTTGCACGAAATTTGGTATAGCCCACTGAATTAGGTCTAGCATGATGTGTTCTAAGTTTCGTTAAAATCGGTTCAGATTTAGATATAGTTCCTATATATAGTTTCGCCCGATTTAAGGCAAATGGCGTACCAAAGTCCCTATATATCTGTCGATTTGTACGAAATTTGACATAGTACAGAATTAAGTACAGAATGACGTGGGCTAAGTTTCGTGAGAATCGGTTCAGATTTAGATATAGCTCCCATATATAGTTTCGCCCGATTTAAGGTAAATGGTGTACCAAAGTCCCTATATATCTTTCGATTTGCACCAAATTTGGTATAGCCTACTGAATTAGGTCTAGAATGATGTGTGGTAAGTTTCGTGAAAATCGGTTCAGATTTACATATAGCTCCCATATATAGTTTCGCCCGATTTTAGGTAAATTGTGCACCAAAGTCCCTGAAAATCATTTGATTTGCACGAAATTTGGCATAACGTACTGAATGAAGTCTAGAATGATGTGTGTTAAGTTTCGTGAAAATCGGTTCAGATTTTGATATAGCTCCCATATATATGTTCGCCCGATTTAATGTATATGGTATACAAAAGTCCCTATACATCTTTAGATTTGCACGAATTTTGATATAGTTTACGGAATTAGGTCTAGAATGACGTGTGCTAAGTTTCGTGAAAATCGGTTCAGATTTAGATATAGATATATCCTGAAAATCGGTTAAGATTTAGATATAGGTCCCATATATATTTTCTTCCGATTTAATATAAATGTTGCACCAATGTCCCTATATATCATTCGTGTTGCACGAAATTTGGCATATCGTACTGAATTAGGTCTAGATTGATAGATTTTCTTCAGATTTTAGCTAAATGGTGCACCAAATTTCCCATGTTTATCAGATATTTATCCAAATAATCAATGGGTATCCGAATAATATTTGCTTAAAATTGATTTACATAATTTTTGTACCATTGTATGAAACAACTCTCTATCTGACTAAATGAAAAATTTAGTATAGGTTGCAGAATGACATGTTTATGGATCCAATTTCATGTTAATGGTCCTTCAAAAATGCGACGTCTGTTAGGACTCATCTGTTGAATATACCCATAGAGGTGAAGGGTATCATATTGTCGGCCCATCCGACTTTATTACAAGTCGAACCCGTTCGACTTTCCTTACTTGTTTTAAGTCCACGCCTATTTGAAGGTATTGAAACCCCCCGTTTAAACTATCGATTTAATTTTCTAAAGTTTCACCCTGGTATCGGATGCAATCCTACCTCCATCCTCCTTGCCTTAAACATAAAAGTAATCCGTATCTAAAACAAACTGAAATTGTCATAATATCATGTGGATACTTGGTCGTCATTGTTGTGCTGCTCTGTTGGTTCCAAGTAAAAAGTAACACCCATTTTTTGTTGCTAAGTTAATGGAAACTATTTGTTGTTATCCTTGTTACTGCTGTTGTTGTGGCCATCAACATTGCAGTTTTCTTCTTCATCTTCTTTATTGTTTTCACTATTTTAGATTAAAAAGTTTTCTGTCTTGCAGTTATGGTTGGCTAAAGTTTTATGAGGGTTGGGAAGGAGCGTGTGGTAGGTTGGGGGTTATTGTGCCACAGATATTGGAAAAAGGATTGCAAACCAAGTTTATAGCAATATTGTTACGATGAGCAACATGTTATAACTGTTGACAGAAGCAGACAATCAACAGCTGGCTGGCTGACTAGCCCGGTCCTACCCCTGCGACCCTTTCACCTCCACAGAGAACATTGAAAAACAACATTAATGACGATCCATCGAGAAAGATACATTTGAAAACAATGAAGCGTTCAATCTGCTGTTTTTCCATTTTTATTTTTCATTTTGCTTTCGTAAAGGAAAGCAAAGCCATTTAAGGAGAGCAAAGAGAAGAAAACTAAAATCGATAACCATATTGAAAAATAAAATCGTATTTACAAATCGATTCGTTTAAATAAACTTCCAACTCTGCAGCGGATTTAAGGCAGCGCCTAGCAATTTAATTTTATTTCTTTTAATGGGTCATCGTTGTCATGGACTTTCACTAAATGGTCGAAATGGAACTAAAACCTTTATTGGAGAAGAATAAAATAAACACAACAAAAGCGACAACAACAATGGTAACAGCTAATGACCCGATTCAGAGTTTTAAGCTGCCTTTTCTCTCTTGCAACAATAGAAGTTCCGATGAATTCCCCATTACATTTGGCGACAAATTTACAGCATTTTTATTTTCCATATACAAAAGCTGATAATAATTTCCATTAAAAGGAAATCAGTCATTTGATGAGAGGCCAAAGAAGAAGGAAGAAGAACCAATGTTAGGAGATCATTAAGAAAACACAAAAGGGTCTGCAACAAATATTTTTTATAACAGGCAAAAGGATACGAGATAGCTTCATGCATAGAATCAATTTCCTAGCCGATCGATGCATGTCCGTCAGTCTGTCCTCCTGTAGATGTTACATTGTAAACAAAGTACAGGTCGAAATTATGATCCCATTTTGATGAAATTTGGCACAAGTCATTATTTGGCCCAAGGACGAACACTATTGAAATTCTAGAAAATCGGTTCAGATTTAGTTATAGCTCCCATATATATTTTCATCCGATTTAAGTTAGATGGTGCACCAAAGTCCCTATATATCTTTCGATTTGAATGAAATTTAACACAGTGTACTGAATTCAGTTTAGATAGGTGTGTGCTAAGTTTCGTGAAAATCGGTTCAGATTTAGATATAGCTCCCATATATATATATTCGTCCGATTTTAGGTACAGAGTGCAGCAAAGTCCCTGTATAACCTTCCATTTGCACGAAATTTGGCATAACGTACTGAATTAAATCTAGAACGATGTGTATTACGTTTCGTGAAAATCGGTTCAGATTTAATATAGCTCCCATATATATATATTCGTCCGATTTTATGTAAATGGTGTCCCAAAGTCCCTATATACCGTTCGATTTGCACGAAATTTGGCATAGCGTACTGAATTGAGTCTAGAATGATGTGTGGTGAGTTTCGGGAAAATATGTTCAGATTTCGCTATATCTCCCATATATATTTTCGTCCGATTTTATGTAAATGGTGTCCTAAAGTCCCTATATACCGTTTGGTTTGCAAAAAATTTGGCATAGCGTACTGAATTAAGTGCTAAATTTCGTGATAATCGGTCCAGATTTAGATGTAGCTCCCGTATATATTTTCGTCCGATTTAAGGTAAATGGGGCACCAAAGTCCCTGTATATCTTTCGATTTGCACGAAATTTGGCATAGAGTACTGCATTAGGTCCAGAAAGATGTGTGTTAAATTTCATGAAAATCGGTTCAGATTTAGATATAGCTCTCATATATATTTTCGTCCAATTTCAGGTAAATGTGGCACCAAAGTCCCTGTGTATCTTTCGATTTGCACCAAATGTTGTACTGAATTGAGACTAGAATGAGGTAAGCCAAGTTTCGAGAAAATTGGTTCAGATTTAGATATAGCTCCCATATATAGTTTTGTCCGAATTTAGGTAAATTGAGAACCATACTGCAAATATTGGTCCGGCTGAGAAAAAATTTTGCACAAAGTACGGAATTAGGTCCAGATTGATGTCTGCGGAGTTTTGCGAAAATCGGTTCAGATTTAGATATAGCTCCCAATATATATTTTCGTCCGATTTAAGGCAAATGGTCCACCAAACTTCCAATATTTTTCCGATTGAAACGAAATTTTGCACAGCGTACTGAATTAGGTCCTGATATGAGAAGTTTTGTGGAAATCGGTTTAGATTTAAATATATCTCCCACATATAGTTTCGCCCGATTTTAGGTAAATTGTGCACCACATTCGCAAAAATTTGCCCGATTGAGACATGATTTTGCACAGCGTACTGAACTAGGTCCAGCTTTATGTGCATGCAGTTTTGTTGAAATCGGTTCAGATTTAGGTTTAACTTGGTCCACCAAACTCCCAAAAACTTGTCCGATTGAGCCAAGATTTTGCACAGAGTACTGAATTAGGTCTAGATTGATACATGCCAAGTTTTGTTGAAATCGGTTCAGAGTTATATGTCCGATATTAGGTAAATTGTGCGCCAAACTTCCGATGTTTTTCCGATTGAGACAAATTTACACAGCGTAGGTTTAGGTTTAGATTGATATATGCCAAGTTTTGTTAAAATCGGTTCAGATTTCGATATAGCTTCCATATATAGTTTCGTCCGATTTTATGTAAATGGAGCACAATACTGCCCACATTTGTCCGATTGAGACAAAATTTTGCACAGAGTATTGAATTAGGCCCTGATAGATGTATGCGAATTTTTTTTTGAAATCGGTTCAGCCATATCTAGCTCCCATATATAAATTTCATAAATTTCAGATTGGTATCCAAAGTGGTGAAGGGTATCATATAGTCGGCCCTGTCCGACTTTTGAACTTTCCTTACTTGTTTAAAATGAATTTTCTAAGGCCAAGAACAAGGCGTGATTTTTTACATGATATTTGCTTCCAATGTTTTCAATTTTAGTTGCTGAACTTCTCTGCCCTGCTGTTCAGAGACTTTTCTCCTGAGATGCTGTAAAGTTTTGTTGGATATTTTTTGTGCTTGTTGTTCATTTACTATAAAAGTTGTCCTGCAATTTTCTATATATATTTTTTATTTAATTTTTTAATTTTTACAAATGTTTCCATTCCAATTCATTGCTTATAATGATATTGTTGATAGAAACTGATAAATTATAAAGGGGTGAAGGGGACTGTAAAGCTACTCATTGGTCACTTGATAATGGAAAATGTGGAAAATATTATCTTCTCTGTGATTAGATTTCCCCAAAGTGTTATGGAGGGTGGGGGATCGGTTTTAGGTTTACCCAAGTTTTATGGTAATTCATCACAGTGCCATATTCTCCACATGTCAGCTGAGACTTGTAAACGGACATATGATTACAAATAACGGAAATCAATTGAAATTTGTTGCCACATTTGTGGAAATGGATTTTCAGTATTATCAAAAATTTTCATTGGAATTTTTCACCCCACCTTCCATCATCAAGTGGTTGCAATGCCCAGTGGCATTGGCCCAATTAACCCAGTTTAAATCAGACCAAACATAATACTCTTTACAGTTTATTTGAAATATTACAGCCCGAAAACAAAACGGATATGAGAAACAGATGATGATGCTAAAGAGAAGAGGAGTAGAAGAACAAAGGAGAACCTAACGAGCAAAGTTAGTTCCTACCAATGCAGTAGCAGTTCCTACCAATTTGGTGGTGATGGGGCTGCAGATCTGCTACAGTAGCAAATAAGTTTTTATTATTGTTGAACATTGATTTGAAATTGATTTTTCACAATCTCCATTGACTTGAATTGATGATATGTGCACGAGAGTGTCTTAGTGTGTGTGTGCGTATAAGTGAACATGTACTTGTTTCCGTTCAATGCTTATTTTCCAGTCATGAAGAGCAGCTCTTTGTTTACATTTTGCACATCGATACTTTGGTATTTTCAAATCAATTTCCTTAAAAGCTTAGAATTAAAATTCTTCTCTCCCCCTTCTCTCACTCACTCTTTTTCTCTGTGTCTGCCTCTCTTTGGCTGTTCGTTCATCTCTCATTGGGATTTATGTGAACAGCAATAAATTGTTATTTTGTGTTGTTTGATTTGAAGCGATTACTACTTACTCTTCATCATGTTGTGCCTGTTGTTGTTGTTGCTGCTGATGTTTTTGTTGTTGTTGATTACTGTCGTCATGGTGAATGTGTGACTGAGTATTATTGCTGCTGTTGCTAGACTTGGCATGACGTCTGTGTGACAATCCAGCTGGTAGTAATAGGGCAGTTTCTGGAAGAAAATTGAAAATGAAAATCAATTGAATTAAAAAAATTGAAATACTATATTTCTAAGCCCTACAAATAGGCGTGGATTTTTTAATATAATTTTCCAACATAGGCTTGGATTTTTTTAAAAATATTTTTCTAAAGCCTGCAAATACGCGTTGATTAAAAAAAAACTTTTCCAAAACCTTACAATAGGTGTGGACTTTTTAAATATATTCTTCTAAACCCCATAAATAGGTGCGGATTTATAAGAAAATATTTTTCTAAGGCCTAACCTTAGGAGTGGATTTTTATACCTTTTACCACACTGTGGAATAGGGTATTATGTCTTTGTGCATATGTTTGTAACAGGTAAAAGGAATCGAGATAGACCCATGGTTCCTTTTGAGAAAAGGCATAGAATCACTTTCTAAGTCGATTTATGCATGTCCGTCCGTCCATATATTTTTGTGTACAACGTACAGGTCGCATTTACGATCCGATTTGGATAAAATTTGGCACATGTCACTTAATTGACCTAAGAACGAACCCTATTGGATTGGAAATTGGAGCAAATCGGTCCAGATTTCGATATAGCACTCATATATTTTCGTCCGATTTTGTATAAATAGAGCACCATACTGCCAATATTGGTCCGATTGAGACAAAATTTTGCGGAGAGTACTGAGTTAGGTCTAGATTGATATGTGCCAAGTTTTTTTTTTTTAAATCGGTTCAGATTTAGATATAACTCCCATATATAAATTCGTCTGATTTTTGGTAAATGGTGCACCAAACTCCCAATATTTGTCCGATCTAGATAAAATATTGCACAACGCACTGAACATGGTCCAGTTTGATGTCTACAAAGTTTTGTTGGAATCGGTTTAGATTTAGATATAGATCCCATATATAGTTTCGTCCGATTTTAGGTAAATGGTGCATCAAACTGAAAATATTTGCCCGATTGGGACAAAATTTTGCACAGCGTATGGAATTTAGGCCAGTTTGGAATTTTGGGCAGCTCCCATATATAGTTTCTTCCGATTTTATGTAAATGGCGCACCAAACTCCCAATATTGTTCCGATTTAAACAAAATTTTGCACAACGTACTGAATTCAGTCCAGGGTGACATCTATGAAATTTTTCTTGAAATCGGTCCAGATTTAGATATAGCTCCCATATATATTTTCGTCCGATTTTAGGTAAATGGTGTACCAAACTTCCAATATTTGTCCGACTGAGACAAAAGTTTGTACAGCATACTGAATTAAGTCCAGTTTGCCACAAAAATATTTAAAGAATATTTTCTAGAGGCTACAAATATGCGTGAATTTTTTTAAAATATTTTTCTAAGGCCTACCATTAGGTGTGGATTTTTTAAATCTAATTTTCTAGGACCTACGAACAGATAGGATTTCATGGCATTACAAAAGGCGTGGTTTGTTGAAAATGTTTTTGTTCCTAACTTTGGATAACAAATTTCAGATTCAGCGCATCTATCATCCGGCTTAATGACTAAGATTTGCTTAGGACGCATTTTTTGCTTTCAATGTCTTGGCGTTTAAATGCCAGAAGGTTTATCAATTAAGAAAAAACGAGATTCTGATATGGGGATTTCCTTACAGCTATCCGTAACAACATTCAGCCATTGATCAAACGTCGAGATGACATGTTTCCGTTGCTTTATCATTTTGATTGAAGATGGAACTAATTTTCACGCCATTAAATTTACATGTTCATAATACTATAATATTGCACGTGTTCGCGCACCTTCCCCCACCCCGCTCTTCAGCCAGCCATCTATCCAGCTGATGACATCAAGGTTGGTATATTTTTGTTACCCTGCAGAAAAGGGTAACGGTTGTTCAACAATACTCATTTATGCTGATAATGGCAATGGTGCTCAGCCGCCAGTTGAAGCGACTGTCAATGGGGGGTAATAGCCCATCAGGATGACGCCAATGTTTGTTATTGTCGTTGCCGTTGTTGTTGTTCGTTTTTTTCTTTTTTTTTGCCGTCTCCTTCCCATTAACCTCCGCAGAAATTGATGCAAACGACAGAGAACGTTGGAGAACGACACCAACTCACTCAGCAATCGCTAACCGCTAATTTTGTCAACCGGAAATCATTAAAGGTATCATAACAATCACTTGGTCCTAGATGATAGGTGGAGGAGAAGATAGGTGATGTTTGTGGTGTAGAAAACATTCAAAATTTCACCGTAGAAATTACCATATGAGTAAAAAACAGAACAGCACACCGATAGGAAACGAATGTTAATGAGGTCACAATGTGGGAGACATTACCATAAAAACCATGGGAATTGAATCACGATGAACGTGAGCTGCATTGGCAAAATGACAACAAAAGAAAATACTTAAGTCGTTTGCCTTAAAAGTGAATTTTTTAAGAAAAAAATTAAATATTTCTTATTTTAAAAACCACTACTTTCAAAAAGCCAGCCTAAGGGCTGGCCTTAGAAAGCTATTTTTAACCAGTGAGGAAAGTAGTAAAGTCGGACTGGGCCGACTATATGATACCCTTCACCATTTATATATATGACAAACGAAAGTTTATAGTAACTTCAGTACATTGTACAAAATTGTGTGCCAGTCGGCCAAAGTCTTTAGGGCACAATTTACACTAAATCGGACGATAATTTATATGGGAGCTATATCTAAATCTGAACCGATTTCCCGCAACTCACCACTCATTATTCTAGACTCAACTCAGTTCGCTATGCCAAATTTCGTGCAAATCGAAAGATATATAGGTACCTTGGTACACCATTTACCAGAAATCGGACGAAAATATATTTGGGAGCTATATATAAATCTGCCCCGATTTTCATGAAACTTAGCTCACATCATTCTAGGCTTAATTCAGTGCGCTGTGCAAAATTTCGTGCATATTGAAAGATATTTAGGGACTTTGGTGCACCATTTATTTAAAATCGGACGAAACTATATATGAGAGCTATGTCTAAATCTAAACCGATTTTCACGAATCTCAGCAGACATCATTCTACTTTTTATTCAGTACGTTATGCCAAATTTTGTGCAAATCGAAAGTTATATAGGGACCTTGGTGCACCATTTACATTAAATCGGACGAAAATATATATGGGAGCTATATCTAAATCTGAACCGATTCCCACGAAACTTAAACACATTATTTCAGTCCTTATTCTGTACGTTTTAAAACATTTCATGCCAATCGGAATGCATATAGGGTACACCATTCACATAAAATCGTATGAAAATATAGAGCGCATATCATTCTGCACTCAATTCAGAACGCTATGTCAAATTTCGTGCAAATCGAATGATATATAGGAACTTTGGTGCACCATTTACATAAAATCGGACGAAACTATATATGAGAGCTTGTCTTAATCTGATCCGATTTCAACGAAACTTGGCATATATTTTAACTTAGACCTAGATCAGTTTTCTGTGCAAAATTTTGTCTCAATCGGACCAATATTTGCAGTATGGTACTCAATTTACCTTAAATCAGACGAAACTATACATGGGAGCTAAATCTAACTATGAACCGATTTCAACAAAACTTGGAATATATCAATCCAGACCTAATTCAGTACTCGGTGCCAAAGATATATAGGGACTTTGGTGTACCATTTACATAAAATCGGACGAAACTATAAACGGGAGCTATATGGAAATCTTATCCGAGTTTCTTCAATTTCAATAGGGTTCTTCCTTGGGCCAAATAAGTGACGTGTGCCAAATTTCATCTAAATCGGATGAAGGCACAAAAACATAATACCCTGTACCACAGTATGCTGATGGGTATAAAAATCCACGGCTTAAGTTTGGGTTAGGAAAATGTTTTTAAAATTCTACGCCTTACGTTAGGCATAAGTTCCAGCTCTAAGCTAAAATCGTAGAAAAATATTTATTGAAAAAAAAAACATATTTTTCGTTAGCCCAAAAATATGCAAATATTCTTGCTATATTTTACGACCAAATAAAAATTACGTGAACTTTGTATCATTGTTATATTTGTCCCTACATGTCCTTTGGGTATATGAAGTTTTGGTTTCTTAAATTAGAACACATTTCCTCACTTAAGTGGGTCATATAAAATTCAATTTGTGCTTCAATTATCATTATTTGGAAATGTTAGGAAAAGTTTTTAACAAAACAAATCCCCATGGCATAAAATTTGTTGCATATTTTAGGGCTAATTGTTAATATCCTGTATTGTTGGGTAATTTTCCACAAGCACCAGCAATGACATTTACATATCGGAGGATTATAAAACTTTATTAGCATAATAATATATGAAAGAGGATCATAAAATTTCGGAGAATATATTTGCAATTAATAAACACGAAAAAAAGTATAGCATATGTTAAGGAGGTTGGGTGTGAAAAACATTAAATTAAATTAAAGAAATTTTAAATATAATATGTAAATAAATGCAAAAAAGAAAGGCTTTGTTAAAAGTTATCCTTTTGTTACCATTAATCCCTCCTTATAGTTCCGTCTACCTCCTACCTTATGCCACCAGTTAATCTGCATCGTTCACTTCATTTTGTGGTTTATATATAAAATCACAAAAAATTCTCAGAAGTGAGAAAAGTACCTGGATATGATTGCAATTCTTAATTGTACAACATCACATTACAATATGAAGTTCAACTGCCTCACACACACTCACAGGGCAATAATTACACTTGCTTAGTTTGGTGTTGTTGTTTTTTTTTGTTTTTTTCTTTGCAACATATCCATTGGTATGTTTGTCATTTTGACGTTTCTGTGACTGAGTGTATGTGTGTGTGCGCTTTTTTGCTATATTAATATCCTTGTAAATAATTGTGAACTCAAGTGTGGGAGTGTGTGCATGCGCTTTCCTCTCTTGTTCATAATTTATAATTAACGTTTTCTTTTTTGTTTTTGTATGTGCTTGAGCATTTATGAATGTATGTGTGCTGAACACCCCAGTTGTTCAAAAATATCAATTGTCTGCAATTATGTAGTTATATAACTAGTTACTTGGTGATCTAGTTACTTCATACTCCAAAAAGGAAAACAAAATAGACTGTTGGATTTTTTTTGGCAATAGAAAAAGTTGTCTACGCACATCATACCAATTCACTAGTTACTGGTAATGCAAGGGGTAATGAATAGACTATCGAAATGACTATATACTGGTAACGCAGGCAGGGGACAATTGACTTCCCCAATGACATACCCATGTTAAATTCACCAGTCTAAGGCATGAGTGTTAACTAGTGGTACTTACAGGCAATTAGTAAAATATCTACTTCATCATCAGTTACTCGAACTACTGGGATGCTAAAAACCGTTTGCTTAACTAATATAAAGAAACCATATATAACAAGTTGTACTCTCCACACGAAACCATTAACAGTTTGTACACAAGTGGTAAATGGTTCAAGAAGGACCTCAGGATGGTGGAAAAAGAAGAGGAATAAAAGCAAACCATGAGCACTGCTCATTAACGTCATAAAAATAATTGTTAATGCAAAGCTTTAACACACACATATATACACCCACATGCACATCCTCTCAGGCAGTCCTTGTCCGTTTGAGTAAAAGTAAATATTTACTGCTGAGTAAACGGCACATATAAGAAGAACGTGTGGATGGATTGAGGTTACAGAAGACGAACAAATATTGAATCACGCGTGATTTTTTTTAAAAATACTTTTCTAAGGCCCACACAAAGACGTGGATTTTTTAAAAATATTTTTAAGGCATTTCAGTAGGCTTCGATTTTTTAAAAACTTTTTCTAAGGCTTTACAATAGGAGTGGATTCTTTTTATATCCTCCAGAACTAATCATTTCCGACCCTATAAAGTATATATATTCTTGATCCGCGTAAAATTCTATGACGATATAGCCATGTCCGTCTGTCTCTCTGTTGTAATCACTCTAACGTCTAAACGAATTGAGATAGATCGCTAAAATTTTGCGTAGAGTCTTTTGTCTGCAGGCAGGTCAAGTTCGAAGATTAATTTTATCGGTATTTTGGGGTTGTTGAGAGCGTTTTTAACCAAATTCGCTGAAGTTATAAATATAGGTTTACCTTTTATGGTACCCCCCATATAATGGTACCTCCAAATTTTCAGAATTTAGGGTGTTTTGTATTTTTTCGCTGAATTGGCTGTAATTTAGTATTTTGAGTTCTTAATAGGTACCCAGGACGAACCCTATTGAAACTGGGAAAAATCGGTTCAGATTTAGATATAGCCCCCATATATAGTTTCGTCCGATTTTCAGTAAATGGTGCACCATAGCTCCAAAATATGGCCGATTGACACAAAATGTTGCACAACGTTCTGAAGTAGGTACAACCAACTGTGTCGAAAGTTTCGATGGAATCGGTTAAGATTTAGATATAGCTCCCATATATAGTTTCGTCCGATTTTTAGTAAATGGTGCACCAAAGACCCAATCTATGGCCGATTGACATACGTACAACATACTCAAAGTGGTGAAGGGTATTATATAGTCGGCCCAGTCCGACTTTACTACTTTTCTTACTGGTTTATATTGAAAAGTTATCCGATTTGTTCCGCGCATTTATGCCTGGGCCTAGCTCCTGTGTTGGACGTACCAGAAGGAGTGGACCAATATTCCCCATCTTCGAACTTGAACTAAGTTTGTAAGAAATAATAAGATAGACAAAGCTTGGATGAAATCAAAATTTCCTGAAACGGATTTGGTCCAAAGAAACATGGGGTGTAGAACCAATATTTCAATGAGGCACATCTTCACTGTATCAAAGTGTATGCACCCCCCATTAGCCATAAGCTGAATTTTGTATTTGGTGTACATTATCATTTACATAATAGGGTTGTAAAAATGTCGGTATAGGTCTACTTTTGGTATGTTCCCTATAATTTAATTTCAAATATCTGTCAACATATCTATGGTGGAAGGTATCCAAAGTTCGGCCCGGCCGAACTTAACGCTTTTTCACTTGTTTAGCATTTTCTAAGGTTTAACAATAGGCGTGATTTTTTTAATATTTTTCTAAGACTTAGAATAGCCGTGGATTCTTTTAGTAAAGGCCTTACAATAGGCGTGACCCAACAATAAATCAATTTCTCCTAAATATTCCAATTTTTATGCAAATTTTCCAACAAAAATTTTATATAAATAAATCCATATAAAATAATGCCATGATCATTATAAACTCAATGGCTTTTTTAGAGCTTTCAATTATTGTTGGTAAATTATTTTGTAATTGTTTGCTTGTGATGATTTCAGTTAAATCCCCCAATGGCTATAGCATACTTTTGGGGATGCACTTAGATAATAACGACAATAAAACAATCCCAACATAATCATGCGATATATTGTTCAACTAATACTGGCTTTTCGGCCCACGCTACAAGTAAAGCTGAGGCTTTCGCAGTGAATTTCTAATTCTGTACATATGTAAGTACGTATGTGTGTAGGAGTATGTGGTTGTTATTTATATTTGTATTTCTATATTTATACAAATAAAATGTGGTGACAACAATGCTGATGATGATGTTTATATTGATGCTGTTGTTGGTGGTGATGATGGTGCTGCTGCTTCTTGTAGTCCCCATTGTCGTTGATACCACACATACATTTGTATATCCATGGTCATATATTGCATACTTTATGGCATAGAAAATTTATTCTTTATTATGTTCACATAAAAATCCTCAAAAAGTAAATAATAACACAATATAAACAATGAAAATAAGCAGAAACCCAGAAAACCCCAAACCAATAACCAACAAAAAATATAATAAAAACAAATCAAAAACTCACAGTTGTTTGTCTAACAATTTTGCGGATGACAACTTCATTGTCGCTAAGTGAAGAAATACTACAAACACTATCGGTATATGGTAAGGCCTTAAATTTATGCGAACAAGACATTGTATTTTATGGAATTATGTATTTATTTGGAAAATATTTTTAAATACCATAAAATGGAAATAAAAGAGATCTATTGATTCCTTATTAGATATTTATGAGCTGAAGTGTAACGTGGTAGACTTTTAGGGGCATACATTATAAAATAGAATCCGACGAAGACATAAAATCGAGTGACTACATTAAAAATATGCATTGAGATAGGTATTAACAAGTGAAAAAGCGTTAAATTCGGCCGGGCCGAACTTTGGATACCCTCCACCATAGATATACTGGCAGGTACTTGAAATGAAAATATAGGGAACATAAAAAAAAAAAAAAAAGAAACCTATACCGACATGTCTACAAACCGATTATTTAAACAATAATTTTAATAGAAAATTATACCCTCAGCCTTATGGCTAATTAGTGTGTATACACTATCACACGGTGAAAATGTGTCTCATCGCAATATAGGTTCTAGACCCCATGTTTCTTTGGACCAAATCCGTTTCAGAAAATTTGATTTTATCCCATCTTATTATGTCTTCCAAACTTAGTTCAAGTCCGAATTTGGGGAATATCGGTCCATGCCTTCTGGTACCTCCCACACAGGTGCTACGGGCTAAGCCTAAATACGGGCTATAGTTCACATATCGTTCATTCAGCAAAATTGACACACGCTATTCGGTACGCCGCAGTGAAAAAAATTTTATTTCAATCAGACACCCGTTCGAAATACATATGGAAGCTATGGCTGCATCTGCACCAATTTCAACAAAACGCAATAACGTCATTCAAGTCTCAATTTGATACGTTGTTCAAAATTTCGAGTTAATCGGACAAACATTAGGAGTTTGGAGAGCCATTTATTTAAAATCGGACGAATATATGAATATGTGAGAGCTATATAGAAATCTGAACCGATCCTAAGCTTACCACACATCATTCTAAACACGAAAATATATATGGGACCCATATCTAAATCTGAACCGATTATCACGGATCCTAACACACATCACTATAGTCTTAGTTCAGTACGCTATGCCAAATTTCGTGCAAATCGAAGGATATATAGGGACTTTGGTGCCCTATTTACCTAAAATCGGACGAAAATGTATATGGGAGCTATATCTAAATCTGAACCGATTTCTACGAAATTTAACACACATTGTTCTAGTCTTAATTTAGTACGTCATGCCATTTTTCGTGCAAATCGAAGGATATATAGGGACTTTGGTGCACTATTTACCTAACATCGGACGAAAATATATATATGGGAGCGAACTCTAAATATGAACCGATTTTCACGAAACTTAGCACACATCATTCTGCACCTAATTCAGTTCTCTATGTAAACTTTCATGCAAATTGAATGATATATAGGAACTTCGGTGCACCATTTACCTAAAATCGGACGAAAATATATATGGGAGCTAACTCTAAATATGAACCGATTTTTACGAAACTTAGCACACATCATTCTGGACCTAATTCAGTACTCTATGCCAAATTTCGTGCAAATCGAAAGATTTATAGGGACTTTGGAGCCCCATTTACCTTAGATCGGACGAAAATATATATGGGAACTCTATCTAAATCTGAACCGATTTTCACAAAACTTAGCACACATCATTCTAGACATAATTCAGTAAGCTGTGCCAAATTTCGTGCAAATCGAAAGATATATGGGGACTTTGGTACACCATTTACATTAAATCGGACGAAAATTTATATGGGAGCTATGTATAAATCTGAACCGATTTTCTTGAATTTCAATAGTGTTCGTCCTTTTGGCCAAATAGGTGGCTTGTGTCAAATTTCATCCAAATCGGATCATAAATGCGACCTGTACTTTGTTTACAATTTAACATCTATAGACGGATAGACATGCATAGATCGACACAGAAAGTGATTCTATGCATATTCTCAAAAGAAACCCTGGGGCTATCTCGATTCATTTTAATATTTTGTATGTTGAAGTATTTCTGACAAGTTGTTTTATGTATTTGTTCGCTCATGACAAGTGTATTTGGAGAATGTTGTGGTTTTTTTCTTGTATTTGTATTCACACTTTATGTTGCTATTGCTTCTTCTTCTTGCTATTGCTGGGGATATTCGTGCCTTTGAGATGGAAATCTGTCCCTCCACGTTTTCAAAAATATTTTTTGTATGGTTAAATGTGTGATTGTAAATAAATGTTTACATTTTATTTATGGGTAGTCTTTATACTCTTGTTTGCCATAAAATTTCCATAGTTAAATAATAAAAACCAGTAAGGAAAGTAGTAAAGTCGGACGGGGCCGACTATATGATACCCTTCACCACTATGTGTATATTAAACAGGACTATTAACATGAAATTGAATGAAATAAAATATGTGATATTTATCTAAATGTGAATCTACCTAGATCCATATCCATAAACATGTCATTCGTTTGTTACAATGGGACAAAAGTATGTAAATCGACTTCAAACAAATATAAATAGGTCATCTGTTGTCCTATGTCTGTACTTCTAGAAAACGCAACTAAGTAATTCTATGGTCAATTTTATACGTTGTGCAAAATTTGATGTCAATCTGACTAACATGAGGAGTTTGATGTCCAATTTACTTGAAATCGGGCGAAAATATATATGGAAGCTCTATCCAAATATTAAGCGATTTCAAACAAACTTGTCACAGCTTAGGTTATACTAATTTCAGAACGTTTTGTTCCTATCAGCCTATTGGTTCCTTGGTGCGTCGATTACCTTAAATCGATTTATAATAAAAGGGAGCTATATCTAAATCTGGACCGATTTTCTCGAAACTTGGCAGACATCATTCTAGGCTCTATTCGGTACGTTATCCAAATTTCGTGCAAATCGAATTATATATAGGGAATTTGGGGCACCATTTCCCATATATATGGGAGCTATATCTAAATCTGGACCGATTTTCACGAAACTTGGCAGACATCATTCTAGGCTCAATTCAGTACGTTATGCCAAATTTCGTGGAAATCGAAAGATATATAGGGACTTTGGTGCACCATTTACATGAAATCGTACGAAACTATATATGGGAGCTATATCTAAATCTGGAGCGATTTTCACGAAACTTGGTAGACATCATTCTAGGCTCTATTCGGTACGTTATCCAAATTTCGTGCAAATCGAATTATATATAGGGACTTTGGGGCACCATTTCCCATATATATGGGAGCTATATCTAAATCTGGACCGATTTTCACGAAACTTGGCAGACATCATTCTAGGCTCAATTCAGTACGTTATGCCAAATTTCGTGCAAATCGAAAGATATATAGGGACTTTGGGGCTCCATTTACATGAAATCGGACGAAACTATATATGGGAGCTATATCTAAATCTGGACCGATTTTCTCGAAACTTGGCAGACATCACTCTAGGCTTAATTCAATACGTTATGCCAAAGTTCGTGCAAATCGAATCATATATAGGGATTTTGGGGCACCATTTACATGAAATCGTACGAAACTATATATGGGAGCTATATCTAAATCTGGACCGATTTTCACGAAACTTGGAAGACATCATTCTAGGCTCAATTTAGTATGTTATGCCAAATTTCGCGCAAATCGAAAGGTATATAGGGACTTTGGGGCACCTTTTACATGAAATCGGACGAAACTATATATGGGAGCTATATCTAAATCTGGACCGATTTTCTCCAAACTTGGCAGACATCACTCTAGGCTTAATTCAGTACGTTATACCAAATTTCGTGCAAATCAAAAGATATATAGGAACTTTGGGGCACCATATACATGAAATCGGACGAAACTATATATGGGAGCTATATCTAAATCTGGACCGATTTTCACGAAACTTGGCAGACATCATTCTAGACCTAAATGATTAAGCTGTACCAAATTTCGTGCAAATCGAAAGATATATAGGGGCCGTTTACATTAAATCGGTTAAATATATATATGGGAGCTATATCTAAATCTGAACCGATTTTTCCCAATTTCAATAGGGTTCGTCCTTGGGCCGAATAAGTGACCTATACCAAATTTCATTCAATTCGGATCATAAATGCGACCTGTACTTTGTTTACAATTTAACATGGACAGACAGACAGACAGACAGACGGACAGACGGACGGACGGACATGCATAAATCGACTTAGAAAGTGATTCTATGCATATTCTCAAAAAGGAACCATGTGTCTATCTCGTTTCCTTTTGCCTGTTACAAACATATGCACAAAGACATAATACCCTGTACCACAGTGTGGTGAAGGGTATAAAAAGAAGTGGAAATTAGGATGAGGAAGGTGATGATGACGTTGGTTAGATGAAGGAACGAAGTGTAAATATGAATGTATTTCTTTCCCATCCGCTCAATGGCTATATGCTAGAAAATTTCCCCCCGTATGGTACTTGGAAAGTCACACCCCCCTTGCATATTTAACACTTTTATGTATGAAAGGCAAATACTGCCATCTTCCCAGCTATTCAGACAGCCTGTCTGTCAGTCAGCCATTGAGCCAGCTTATATCACGTAGGGAATGTTTATTTTTTGAATACCATGGATATTTGTGATAAATCTAAATACAGTATAGTAAATATGAGGGTAATAAATATGATCAGGGGTGTGTGGGGGTGTAATCTAAACGCAAACACATATATTAATATGCCTTTGTTACAGTTTTAATTTCCCATATAAATTCTATCCCCGAAGTGATGTTCCACAATGAAACCACAGAACAATTGAAGCGCGAAATTTGGTTATGCTTTGATATAGGAGGTATGGGAAGGGGAGAATGGCAAGTAAATTGCAATACACTTTTCATTATATTAAATTTAAAAAATTTCCGCACATAAAAGGATAACAGTGGCGGAACACACTCACACACACCGGTACTCCACTCGCAAGGACATATTTTTTTTTTTTGCGAAAACGTGTTAGCCCTTAGGGTTGTTTTTTCAGGACTTTAAGAGGGCTGCAGAAGCAACAATAATAAAAATTAAATGAATACAATTTTTAATTACTATTTCCAGTCGATAAATAAATTTGGTACGCCTATAAGGTATGCCATCCTTTTAATAAAAAAAATAATTAGGACAGAGTCCAAATGAAGTGTTCTGAAATATTTTTTTGCAGGGCATCAGCACAGTTGTGTTAAAAAAACTATAAAATATGTTTTAATTCCTTCCTTTAGGTGGGGACCATTTTTTTCAACTTCGAATTTTTATAACCTTTACCACACTCAGATACAGGGTAGTATGTCTTTGTAAGAGTCAAAAGGAAGAATATGCATATAATCACTTTCTGAGTCGATTTATGCATGTCCGTCCGTCTGTCTGTCCATGTTAAATTTTAAACCAAGTACAGGTCGAATTTTTAATTCTAATTGGATGAAATTTGGCACAGCTCATTTATTTGCCCTAAGGACGAACCCTATTGAAGTTCGGCAAAATCGGTTCAGATTTAGATAAAGCTCTCATATATATATATATATATATATATATTTTCGTCCGATTTTATGTAAATGGCGCACAAAAGTCTCTATATATCCTTCGATTTGTACGAAATTTGTCATAGAGTACTGAATTAGGCCCAGAATGATGTGTGCTAAGTTTTGTGAAAATCGGTTCAAATTTAGGTATCGCTTACATATGTATATGTTTCGATTTGCACGAAATGTTGCATAGTGTACTGAATTGAGTCCAGAATGACGTGTACCAAGTTTCGAGAAGACCGGTTCAGATTTACACATAGCTCCTAGATATATCTTCGTCTGATTTAATGTAAATTGTGTACCAATATATCCCTATATATTTTTCGATTTGCGCGAAATTGGGCATAGCGTACTGAATTAAGTCTGGAATGATGTGTGCAAAGTTTCGTGAAAATCGGTTCAGATTTAGATATAGCTCTCATATACAGTTTTAACCGATTTTAGGTATTTGGTTCACCAAATACTCTGAAAATCAATCACTTTGCACGAAATTTGTCATATCGTACTGAATTAAGTCTAGAATGGCATGTGCTATGTTTCGTTGAAAATCGGTTGAGATTTAGATGTAGCTTTTAGATATTGTCCAATATATTCGTCCGATTTTATGTAATTGGTGCACTAAAGTAAAGTATATAACTTTCGATTTGCACGAATTTTGGTATAGGCTACTGAATTAAGTGTCGAATGATGTTGCTAAGCTTCGTGAACGTACTGAAGTAATATAAATTAGTCTCTGGCAAGTTTTCCTGAAATCGGTTCAGATATAGATATGTAACAAACACCCGACGTCTGTTAGGATACATATGTAGAATATACCCAAAGAGGTGATAGTCGTCCCAGTCCGACTTTAATACTTTCCTTACTGCTTTTATTATATTTAATGCCTATATACAGGTGTCGATTTCCTAAAAATATTTTTTAATGTCTATCCAAATTCGTACGAATTTTGAAATATTTTTAATGCCTATCCTAGGGCGTAGATTTTTTTAAATATTTTTAATGCTTATCCTTATCGTTTGCAAAACAAATTCCACTACTGAAATTTGATTTTGCATTCGTTTGTTCTTCCGCTAAATATTTTCCCCAAATTTCCACATACATTTTTTTCTATTTCAGTTCTCCCTCCCCCTTTGTCCCCCTTTGACCAAGCACAGGACTGATTTATTGTTAATAGCTTTGGATTGTTGTTTTAGTTAAATGCCCCAACAATTTGTTGACTGTTATGGTAATGGATGCGGATGTAGAATAGGAACAGGGCACTCTATGTTTGGAGGAAGACAATAACGGGACAAGAGTTCATTACTCATATACATACATACATTACATGTATTTGAAATACGAAACCATTAAACGCGATTATATTATCCATTAACTTGCAACTGCTTGGCAATTTGTAAATGATTGTTGTTGAAATAGTTGGATAAAGAGGGGGTGGTGGGGCGAAAATAATTATTAGGCTAAGAGAAGAGAATTGTGTGTAGATGAAGAATCATTTTAAAGAAAATTAATGACTTTCTTTCCAAAAAAAGAGGAGTTTTGAGTATGATAAATACTTATTTGAGCTTAGTACATATTCATTATACGCCAGGTATGCCATGCCATTTAAATCAATCATACGCTAGGGGGGCTAGCAATTAATAACAATTATACGCAATAGGGGCAGATAAACTCAAATTTATCATTTCTTCTTGATCTGTTTCCTCATTAAGTTGTTAAAATAAATTTTTTCACTTTTTTTGAGAATTTTTTTCCTTCATAAAATTTAAAAGCTTTAAATAGCTACTGAAAGTCGTGAAAAAAATCACCATTGCATGGAAATATTTAAACATTTTTTGTTGAGAAAAAAATCAAAATCTAATGGCTTCATAAACAGAAACCCCGCAACACCAATTGAAAGAAATTGCCTCACAATTTTCCACTTAACAATGTAGGGAGTTAGTTAATACCCTCTTCTCCTTGGGCTTTTAAATATACATTCGTATTTATAGGCAAGAAAAAAGCGAACGCGTTCCGAACATCACCAAAGCAAGGACTTAAGGCAGATTTTCTTCATTTGAGTGGTTTCACAATGCAATGTGAGTTGCGGAACTACGAAGTATTCCGACTGCAAGTGAGCAGCCGAAGAAAAAATATATAGTAGCATGTGTGTGAGTGTGCGTATGTTGAAACACACTTCAGCCAATAATGCAACCATGATGCTGGTTAATGATGTGAATTGTGACAACTCAGCTAAGAGAAGTTTTATGCAGAGACTCAAGATTTTTTTTGTAATAATGGCAAAGAATCGTATGTAAAAAATAGGAAGAAGAAAAGGAATAAAAAAATATATATATCTTAAATGGAAACAACGATGTTTATGATGAGTTATTTAAAAACATACAGAAATGATGTGAACAAGTTCGTGACGTGAAAATATTTTTTAACTTTAAAACTAAGAGAAAGTAATTTATAACCACGTTAAGGTAGAGAAAGGTTAAGTTAGGTTTGAAAACTTTTCTGTTCTTTGTGATCGTCCAAGAAAAAGTAGATAGAAATTGATGAAGATAATAAGATATGAAAAGAGAAGGGTAGCTGATAAAAGAGAAGTTAGGATAAAAACCGTCTTCGTGTTAAGATGCGCTGTACAAGCCACTATTAATTTCGGATAATTTCATAGATTAAGACAAGCTCCATAATAGAGCAGAAGGTTAGAAATGGCGGAAAGTGAATAGCCATTAATTTATGCCGTCTGCAGGTCAAAATTGAATCGCTCGTCTCCGTCTCCTCCTCGTACTCACAGAGTCTGCAGTAGTCTATAACATGATCGTTCCATTTGATGGTAAAGGCCCTGATATAGCAGTACCCAGTAATAACTTCCGTCAGAAAACCATTCCACCACGTGGCGTACATTCAAAATTCGTTAAATAATTCCGAACCTGTTTTTTGGGGGACTATGGTATTACATTATGTGGTAGTAGGTTATTCATACCCTGGAAAAATAATATTCAAAATTACAGATACTCATGCACTTGGAAAACTCGGGGTAGGAACTTCAACATCATCAAATTTAAGCGGGACATTTGTAGGGAGGCTATATTTAAACAGTAACCTTGAATTGACGCTGATACTACTCGTGCTGTTCTATGGATCTGAAGCATGGGTACTTGCGCAAGCAGATGAGGCAGCTCTTGGAGTATTTGTGAGAAAAATTCTCCGAAAGGTCTATGGGCCAATCTGCGCTGACGGTGAATATCGCCGTCGAATGAACCATGAGTTGTACCAGCTATTCTCGGACATCGACATTGTTAGACGTGTTGAGCTGCAGCGACTATGTTGGCTGGGTCATGTTGTGAGAATGGATGAAGATGCCCCGGCCCAGAAGGCATATAAAAGCGAACTAGCTGATGTTTCACGCAGAAGGGGAAGGCCACGAATAAGATGGAAAGACCAAGTGGAAGACAACATTGCCGAATATGGTATTTCAAATTGGAAAAACCTTTTTTAAGCTCGGCTTATGGAACGAAAGTCACAAACCAGCTAAGTAAGTAAATAAGTAACCTTGAATTGAATAATTCCCATTCCAATTTTCCAATATACCAAATTATAATCCCTTCGATGAAGAAATTCTACTGAGAATTTCATTATACCGAAAATGGGGCGTGATGTTTTTTCTATGGGGGCTATGACAAAACATCAACTGATAGTGAAAATTTTAAGCTGCATTGATAAATTACTCTGGATAATCAGGAAATCTTATATGGAAGCTATGTCAACACAGGAACCTATTTCGAAAATTCATTAAAGAAAATGCAATAAAGGGGCTATATAAAAACCAATGGACCGGAAACATCAATGGAAGAAAGTGACTGCTACCTACCAAATAATGACTATGGAGCCATACTCTTCAATGGGGCAGTCCCGTAGACCATTCTCCCCAAAATACTGAATAAGGAAGAGTATATGGGGCCTTCCTAGAAATTTGGGACAATATTGATAATTTTGGTAGGAAGATTTATCAACTAATGAGAACCCAAAATATTACATTACAGCTAATTTGGTTGAAAACGTGCCGAAACTCCTCAAAATACCGAATATTGGGAGGTACTGTTATATAGATGCTACCCCGAAATATAATAGGGGAAGGATTCTGTGAAGCTAGCCTAAAAAGTTGACCAAAATATATCATCCTAGAAACAGTTGCAAAGTAGCTTTAAAGTAAATTTTTAAATTCTCCTTTACACCGTCATCCTTTTAATTTTATGCGATTGAATTCGCTGTCAATTTTACTTAAAATGTCTTTTTATTCTTCCCTCTTCCGCCTCCATATTTTGCAATGTCATTGCTCATTTTAAGCATTCCGTGTTATTTTAATAACATCAATATCTTTTACCAGGGTATTGAGTTTAATTCCATTACTGCTGGACGCAGATCTCTGTAGCAGTAGTGGCCATCAACTATAGAAGGATGTATAAATCCAGGCCTTAACGCCTTTCAGTTGTAAAAAATCCTTTCACTAGATTTGCGAGTTTAATTTGTTGTTGTTGCCTGGCTTTCTCTTCGAATTAAAGCGTGGGAGAGATATAGCGAGAGAGAGAGATTTAATTAAAATTACATTTTAACACCATGACAGCCGCCTGTGGTGAAGCAGACAAAAATTTAAGCTGTTTTCCATGATTTCCTTGCACTTGACAGTAACACCTTTTTGGGTAAAGTAGCAAAAAAATGCGAATGGCGCCGAACATGGGGGTCCATGGGATAATGATGACATTTGGGCTAAACATCACTCTTAGCAAAATTTACCTGGGCGGTGTTTTAATCCTCTAATTTATTTATTTTATTTAGTGGTTGTTATAGTCGTCATTGTTGTTTTGGTCCTTGTTGTTGTTTTGGCTACTTACCCCTTAATATTTTCTTGTCATGACGATGGCCATGACATCGAAATCCTTGACATCCACGTTTCTGCAATAGCGTTGGACAATGTTTGCCGCCATTTTGTGCCGGCTGTAGAACTTTGCGTGACCGAGTCATAACACCCGCACCACAGGAGGCATTACATTCGCTCCATTGACCCCAATCGCTGACTTGGCAGTCCAGTACTGAGGATGATGAAAAGAAAAAGGGAAAGAGAGAGGGAGAGAAAGAGAGAAAAACAACATTTATAAGAAAAATATTCAAAGAGTGGGTAAGTGCAATGACATGTAATTAAGTGTTTTAGATATATGTTGTTGCAGCTGATTCATAAAAGAGGTAGGATAGTCCGTATATACGGGTAACCCCAATATTCGGTATTTTGTATTTTTTTGTAGTATTTGGGGTCCTCAGAACAAAAATAAAATCAATATTGCTCCACTTTTTAGCTTAGTTTCCATATAATATTGTATTCCAAAGTCGATATTTTGACTACTTAATATTCCCTACCCAAATGTACCAATATTGGCTCAGGTTTCCGAGTAACCACATATAATGGTATTCCCATTATCCGGTAGTGTTTAAATTTTGGGCACATTTTTCAACCTAATCAGCTGTAATTTGGTATTTTGGGTTGTCACTGAGTAGAAAATGTTCCTATTAAATATTATCAATATGGGCCCCAATATAACTGTTCCCCCACCCCCTTATTAGGGGTTTTGGTGGATATGGGCAAATGTTTCAACCAAATTGACTGCTATTTTATATTTCGGATTCTCATTGATTTTATCATCTTCTAGCCAAAAACTATCAATATTGGCCCATATTTCGGGGTACCCTATTTTCGTTATTTGTGGAGTTTGGGCAAGTTTTTTCAACCAAATGGGCTATAATTTGGTATTTTGTATTCCACAGTCCTTCCTTCCTTTTGGGTTCTCATTGAGCAGAAAATCTTCCAACCAAAAATTATCATAATTAAACCAAGTTTTGGGTACCCCTCAATATTCGGTATGCTGGGGGGTTAGTGTACCTTTTGAACCAAATGGGCTGTCGTTTCGTATTTTGGGTTCTCGGTGAACAGAAAATCTCCCTACCTCTCTCAAATTTGAGAACAGAATTGGTTATAATTTGATAATGGCCATGCTCAATGATCAGAAAATATCCATACCAGAAATAATCAATGCAGACACAAGTTTCCGAGTAGCCCCCATAGAACGGTATATTCGATATTTTGGGTCGATTGGGGACGTTTTCAAACGAATTGGCTCAAGTTTGATTTATCAGGATCCGATGGGCTGCCAAAGCTTTCCACCAAAACTTATCAATATCGCTCGAAGTTTTGGTATAGTTCCTGCATTTTTTCACTGATGTTAATGTAATTTGGTATAAAGGGTTCAGGAAGGCTGCCATACATATAAACAGAAAATATTCAATATAGGTTCATTTTCATGTAAGGTGTATTAAAGGTTTTAGCCGCATTTACCTATTGTAGTGGCTGTAATTTAGCATTTCCGGATATTGCAGGCTAAACACACATTTCCGAAGTATTGTCTATAAAGGTCCATGTTTTGATATTGTCCCTACTGAATTTTCGAAATAAGTTCCTATGTTGTCATAACCTCTATATAACGGTCCCGGTATTTTAGCAGTTTAGCAGTTATTAAAAAATTTTAAATGGAAATTTCTCATCAATGTGCCTATATTTTTATACCCTTCACCACACTGAGGTACAGGGTATTATGTCTTTGTGCATATGTTTGTAACAGGCAAAGATAGACACATGGTTCCTTTTGAGAATATGCATAGAATCACTTTTTAAGTCGAATGCATGTCCGTCCGTCCGTCCGTCTGTCCGTCTTCTGTCCATGTATTTTTGTGAACAAAGTACAGGTCGCATTTATGATCCGATTTGAATGAAATTTGGCATAGGTCACTTATTCGGCCCAAGGACAAACCCTATTGAAATTGGGAAAAATCGGTTCAGATTTAGATATAGCTCCCATATATATATATTTAACCGATTTAATGTAAACGTTCCCTATATATCCTTCTATTTGCACGAAATTTGGTACAGCCTAATCATTTAGGTCTAGAATGATGCCTGCCAAATTTCGTGAAAATCGGTCCAGATTTAGATATAGCTCCCATATATAGTTTCGTCCGATTTCATGTAAATGGTGCACCAAAGTCCCTATATAACTTTCGATTTGCACGAAATTTGGTATGACGTACTAAATTGAGCCAAGAAAATCGGTTCAGATTTAGATATAGCTCCCATATATAGTTTTTCCGATTTCATGTAAATGGTGCCTATAAAGTCCCATATTTTGATTTGCACGAAATTTGGCATAACGTACTGAATTTTCTAGAATGATGCCTGCCAAGTTTCCAGATTTAGATATAGCTCCCATATATAGTTTCGTCCGATTTCATGTAAATGGTGTACCAAAGTCCCTATATATCTTTCGATTTGCACGAAATTTGGCATAACGTACTGAAATGAGCCTAGAGAGATGTCTGCCAACTTTCAAGAAAATCGGTCCAGATTTAGATATAGCTCCCATATATAGTTTTGACCGATTTCATGTAAATGGTGCACCAAATTCCCTATATATCTTTCGATTTGCACGAAATTTGGCATAACGTACTGAATTGAGCCTAGAATGATGCCTGCCAAGTTTCGTGAAAATCGGTCCAGATTTAGATATAGCTCCCATATATAGTTTCGTCCGATTTCATGTAAATGGTGCCCCAAAAAACTTCTTCCCAGATATTAATCAATTCAAAATTAATATTTTTGATATGCCCCGATAAATTTTCGACATGTGGAAGTTCCTACCCTCAGTTTTCCGACCTGAGAGTCTGTAACTTAGAACATTATTTGTTGTAGAGTATGAACATATGTGGTAGTAACATAATGCAATAACATTGCCTCCATATAAAGGTTCCGATGATTTTAGGGAATTTTTAATGCAGCCACGTGATCGAGGCTACAAAAAGTTCGGCCTGGCTGACTTTTTTACTTCTTATTTAGTATATTATGTTTTTTCAACATAAATACCCTTCTCCCTTTGTACTAGTCACCCACCTCCTACTTCGATCTTTACCATTCTATATTTTCGAACATATTTCAAATGCCACGAATTTTTATTTATCATTGTTATTTATATAACCCATAATAGTTCCAATGACAAAGCTCTGATTTGTGGCAAATACCCAGAAATTAACCCAATGCATATCCAGGAGAACATTCAGCAGCACCCCCAAAATCCTTGGAATTATGTTACGCTGGCTGGCAGTGCCATGGTGATAATGATATGCCATGCTCGAGGCAGGAAAACTAAATACCCACTGATTAAATTTTTCGTATCGAATACACACCAGCATTTTGTGCCAATATTGAAATTATTTGCGAAAAAATAAATTATATGATAATGCAACAAAAGCAATATGAACAACAACAATTAAAGCGGAAAAGGATACATGCGTTCACGCAAGCCATCGGCATTTAGGCAGACATGCACGCACCATGGTTGGCGTGGCATGCACAAGCCATAATTCAGAGTGACACTGTCGCATTTCAATGTAGGCATACATGTGGCCAGTTGGAAGAGAATATGAGGTTCATATTTGTATATTAGGGTGTCTCAGAGGAAGGTTCTCTAAAATTAATTTTAAAAAATCCACGCCTCGGGCTAGGGATTGAAAAATTAATTTTAAACCAGTGAGGACAGGGCCGACTATATGATACCCTTCACCACTTATATATATAAATATTGGAGCTATATGTAATCTGAACCGATTCAGTACATTGTACCAAATTGTGTGCCAGTCGGCCAAAGTTTGGGTCTTTAATGAACAATTTACATTATATCGGACGAAAAAAAGCTATATCTAAATCTGAACCGAGTTTCACAAAACTTAACACACGTAATTCTAGACTCAATTCAGTGCGCTATACAAAATTTCGTGCAAATTTAATGAAATATAGGGCTGTGGTACACCATTTACATAAAATCCGACGAAGATGTTCATGAGAACTATATCTAAATTTGAACCGATTTTCTCGAAACTTGGCACACGTCATTGTGAACCTAATTCAATACCCTATGTCAAATTTCGTGCAAATCGAAATATATTCAGGGACTTTGGTGCATCATTTGCATAAAATCGGACAAAATTATGTATGGGATCTATATCCATATCTGAACCGATTAGGCCATTTATGTTTAAAAAATCCACGCCTAATTGTAGGCCATGGAAATTTAATTTTAAACCAGTGTGCGGAGCAGTATGTTCGGACGGGGCCGACCATACGATACCCTACACAACTACCACGGAAATCTAACTGTTTGCGGATGTTTATTTCGAATTTGGGTAATATTTCGTGATATTTGCCCCCTCTTGCCCGATTAGAGGTCAACAGCACTTCTTCATACATCTTCGAATATTCAGTACAGTCCTTCTATTTAGTTGGGTGGGTTCACGGTGGGTTGTGTTGTAATGTTCGGATTATATTCGACTCGAAAACATACACAAAAAAATTAAGTTTTCAGTCCATTTCATCCAAAAATTTTAAATCGGATCATCTCCAAAAATTATAGGCGTTGTCCATAACTGGAACTTCATGGAACATTTCAAAGCGATCAGCGCTATATTTATGTGGTAATGGGTTACTAAATAATATCTGAATACGTAGACACCTGAAAATATTTGAGTGTAACTCCCACATCCGAGTACATACAACGGTATAAATGGTATCAATTAACCACTTCTCTTGGATTTACTATCAACTTCTCGGGTCTATGTCCTTCAGGAGTAAATATATACGCCATAGAATTAAAATTTTGACATTTTTCATAGGGTCCATTTGACCCGCTAAATATTGATCGAATTTTATCAAAATTTCGTAATGTTCGGGCCATAATTACGGCCTCTGGAGCGACCAGAAAAACCGAAAAAATTAACTATATGGTCCATTTCATCCCCTAAATATTAACCGATCTTTACCAAAAACAATATTGGGCAAAACCCATCCTACATGCAAAATTTCGTAAATAAATTATAATGCCTGGATCGGATTATTTTTATTTTAATAATCCGCGCCTACTTGTAGGCCATGGAAATTTAATTTAAAAAAAAATCCACGCCTAATTGTGTGCCATGAAAAAAAAAATTTTAAATACCCGCCTTGGTTGAAAAATAGGGCCAGTTGTGCGTATGATTATTATTTGATATTAATAGTAATAACTCATACGCCTTGAATGCCCCTTCAAATTAGTAGCAATCATATGCCTGCTGGATGAAATACTATAGTTCATGTCATCCCATGTTTTTGTATGGATGTGTGCGTTTGTGTCTCTTCCTCCACACATACACTCACATCAAAAACATTTTGTGAAACTGTCTATAACAAATTCTCTCATAATTGTTTATGGATGCAGAAAGAGTGCATTATTTATAAACGTGGTCTTTTTTTCTCTATCCTATGCTGACGACCAACATGCAATGGTTAGTTGTGCCAACATTGACATGTACAAATA
>NW_026881805.1:0-36243 GCF_032173495.1 Musca vetustissima
CATATGGGTCCTTAAAAATATTCTTTTAAAAATCCACGCCTTATATTGGTCCTTAAAAAAGGTAGTTCCTTGGATGGCGTAAGGGATGATAGATACCAAAGAACGGCTCTGATTGGCTTTAACATGGCGAAGTCCAGGCTTATCTTGGTCCCTCTTTCATCTCAATTGTGGACACTGACCTCTCCGCGGTGCCACCTGGGGAGCTGTTTTTATCACTGATGAAAAAGTGATCTAATATGTGCCGCGAGTTCACCCATAAGACCTATAAAAAAAATGGGTTGAGCATCGGGTTAGTTGTCCACTCTCGAAAACCCCAACCTACTATAAAAAAGCAAAGAAAAAGAAACCCACCCCCCCCCCCCCCCCCCTAATGTTGACGACCCCGCAAACGTATAAAGGACCACGATCTTCACTTGGAATGTGCGCACGTTGTACAGAACAGGCGCAGTGTTCGCTTTGGCGGATGTACTCAAAAGTATAAAGCCGATATTATTGCCTTCCAGGAAATTCGATGGAAAGGGACTGGCGTAAGTAAATCAGAAGATTACGCCCTGTATTATAGCTGAATTAAACGAGACGTGAAAGCAGAACGAACAAGAAAAACGTAAGCGTGAGCAAATCGAGATGTACAGGAGTCAGAATGTAGTCCGGAAATTTTACCAACGAGTAAAACACCAAACTGAAGGCTTTGGTGCAGGCACATCCTCCTGCAGAGATGAAGAAGGAAATCTGGTGACAGATACAGACAGCGTGCTGAGGATCTGGAAGGAGCATTTTGAA
Source organism: Musca vetustissima (assembly GCF_032173495.1). Classification (NCBI taxonomy): domain Eukaryota; kingdom Metazoa; phylum Arthropoda; class Insecta; order Diptera; family Muscidae; genus Musca; species Musca vetustissima. The sequence goes on from NW_026881805.1 coordinate 781, forward strand.
AAAAATTTGGTATCAAATAGTAGCGGTGAAGAGGTATCCCCCAGAACCAATAATAGATGACGGTATTGAGTATATACCACCTAGCCAAGATGAAGCCAGAATAGCATTCAATCGGCCCGAACTATTCAAAACTAGTGGTCAGATGCTGGTAAAGAGCATGCACCAGCTGATTAGTACAATTTGGCTAGAAGAATGCACGCTCAATGATTAGAACTTCAGTATCCTGTGTCCGGTGCACAAAAAAACAGACAAGACGATATGTGCCAACTATCGAGGAACACGTCTGTGTGAACGACTGAAGCCAATGGTCAATGACATTATTGGACCATACCAATGCGGCTTCAGACCTGACAAATCTACCATTGACTAGACTTTGACTCTGCGCCAAATCCTGGAAACCCCCCGCGAAAAACACATCGACACATTCCACCTATTCGTCGACTATAAAGCCGCATTCGACAGCTTTATCCGTTCAGAGGTGTATGAAGCCATGTCTCCTACGGCTAGGGCCTCTCGGAGCCCTTTCCTACCGAACGAGGATTCAGACAAGGTGACAGTTTGTTGTGTGACCTTTTTAACGCGGGACCTTGGTACCGCCATTTTTTTGAGAGAAAAATTCTCCGAAAGATCTATGGGCCGATCTGCGTTGACGGTGAATATCGCCGTCGAATGAACCATGAGTTGTACCAGCTATTCTCGGACAACGACATTGTTAGACGTATTGAGCTACATCGACTACGTTGGCTAGGTCATGTTATGAGAATGAATGTAAATGCCCCAGCCCAAAAGGCATATAAAAGCGAACCATCGAAATGCAGAAGGGGAACGCCACGTATAAGATGGAAAGATCAAGTGGAAGACAACATTGTCACCACACTGTGGTACAGGGTAGTATGTCTTTGTGCATATGTTTGTAACAGGCAAAGGGAATCGAGATAGACCCATGGTTCCTTTTGAGAATATGCATAGAATCACTTTCTGAGTCGATGTATGCATATTCGTCCGTCTTCCGCTTGGTCATTTCATTCGTCCGTCGGTTGATGTTAAATTGTAAATAAAGTACAGTTCGCATTTATAATCCGATTTCGCTGAAATTTGGTACAGCTCATTTATTTGGCCCAAGGACGAACCCTATTGAAATTGGGAAAAATCGGTTCAGATTTAGATATAGCTCCCATATATATTTTTGTCCGATTTACGGAATTTAGTCCCTGCAAATCATTCGATTTGCACGAATTTTGGCATAGCGTACTGAATTAAGTCTAGAATGATGTGTGCTAAGTTTCGCATTTAGGTATAGCGTACTGAATTAAGTCTAGAAAGACGTGTGCTAAGTTTTGTGAAAATCGGTTCAGATTTGGATATAGCTCCTATATATAGTTTCGGACGATTTTTGGTAAATGGTGCACCAAAGTCCCTCAAAATTGTCGATTTGCACGAATTTTGGCATAACGTACTGAATTTAGTCTAGAATTATTTGTGTTAAGTTTCCTGAAAATCGGTGCAGATTTAGATATAGCTCCCATATATAGTTTCGTCCGATTTTAAGTTAATAGTGCACCAAAGTCCCTATATATCCTTCGATTTCAATGAAATTTGACATAGCATTCGGAATTAAGTCTAGAACGATGTGTGTTAAATTTTGTGAAAATCGGTTCAGATTTAGATATAGCTCCCATATATATTTTCGTCCGATTTTAGGTAAATAGTGCATCAAAGTCCTTATATATCCTTCGATTTGCACGAAATTTGTCATAGCGTACTGAATTAAGTCTAGAACGATGTGTGTGTAAAACTTCGTGAAAATCGGTTCTGATTTAGATATAGCTCCCATATATATTTTCGTCCGATTTTAGGTAAATAGTGCATCAAAGTCCCTATATATCCTTCGACCTGCACGAAATTTGGCACAGCGCACTGAATTAAGTCTAGAACGTTGAGTGTTAAATTTCGTGAAAATCGGTTCAGATTTAGATATAGCTCCCATATATATATTCGTCCGATTTTAGGTAAATAGTGTACCAAAGTCCCTATATATCCTTCCTTGCACGAAATTTGGCATAGCGTACTGAATTAAGTCTAGAACGATGTGTGTGTAAAACTTCGTGAAAATCGGTTCAGATTTCGATATAGCTCAGATATATATTTTCGTCCAATTGTATGTACTTGGTGCACCAAAGTCCCTATATGTCCTTCGATTTGCACGAAATTTGGCATAGCGTACTGATTTAAGTCTAGAACGATGTGTGTTAAAATTCGTGAAAATTGGTTCAGATTTAGATAGATCAGCATCAAAGGCCAATAAATATTCTTCGATTTGCACGAAATTTGGATTTATAATTAAATGAAGACTTAAATTGTGGCCGTTTCGATGACAAGTTTCGATGAAATCAGTTTAGATTTCTATATTTTGCTTTGGATTTATTTACATATTTTTGTCCCATTGTAAGTAGCAACTCTATATCTAACCAAAATTTAGTATAGATTGCAGAATGACATGATTAATTTCATGTTAATGGTCCTTCAAAAATGTGACATCTTTTAGGATGGAAATCTGTTGACTATACACAAAGTGGTGAAGGGTATCATGTTGTCAGCCCCGTCCGACTTTACTACCTTCCTTACTGTTTCTTTAAAGATCCGCGCCTTATGTTGGTCCATAAAAATAGTTTTTAAAAAATCCCTGCCTTATGTATGGCCATAAAAATATTTTTTAAAAATCTACGACTTGTGAAACTCCATAAAAATATATTTTTTTAAAAAAGTATACGCCTTGAGAAAAAAATAATTTTGAAAAAAATCCACGCCTTATGTAGGTCCTTAAACATATTTTTTTTTAAATCCATACTTTATATAGGTTCTTAAAAAATATTATTCAACAAATTGTCCTTTTAATTTAAAAAAGTTCTCCATTTAAATTCCTCAGTTAACCTGATTTCAAATCCCAGTTAAGCAATTATCTACGCGAAATTATAATTTCACATAATTGCCAATAGTTTCCGTTAATTTCATCGTCTGCAGTTATTAATCCAATTTTTTTTTTCGCCAGCAATTTTCCTCCACATTTTCAATCACATATTAATTGACGGCAATTTTCTCAGAATCGGCTTTCGGTATTGGCAAACATCTTCAGGTCGAAAAAGTTAGTCAGCCGGCAAACGATGCCATTTGTTTTTCCACACACAAATGAGGTTAACCAAGAAATGGCATTTGTTATGCAGCCGAGGGGATGTAAATGTGTGTGGATCTCTGTCTGTGTATGTACCTGGTGGTGGAGGTTGTGTGCGATATTCCGCACATTTAAGATAAATTCACAAAAAAGCCAACCGGCATATAAACTTTAAATTCATGAAAAAAATCCCATTCCCCCTTATATAAATTGACAAAGATCCTTGGAGCAACGGTGGCAGCAGCTTCAGCATCAGCCAGAAGAAGAAGAGGAGCCAGCCAACCGGCCAAGAAACGGTACAATCAACTTTAACTACTGGTTTAACCAGAAATTGAAAGAAAGTTCACAATTTTGTGTTCAAATTCTATTTCAGCTGTGTTCGGTTCAGGTTACAGTGGAGAATAACAATGACGATGCCACCATCAATGCATTCACCAGCGAGGCAGGTAGGCAGTCAGCCAGCCTGCAATCATTAAATGGAGGAGCAGGCAGACTCAGTCAACATTTACGGAACAAATGATGCACCCAGAACTCCATTGAACTGCTGATGAGGAGCAGCAGCAACAATATCATCTTTTTGCAATTGATACAAAATAAGTTGTTGTTCATGCCATTGTTGTTGTTGTTCGTGGAGATGTTGTTGCTCCGACGATGTGAATATGGAATAGTTGTGTGTATTTTGCTGTTGGTCTCTTTTTTTTGAGCTGGTTGTTGGAGTACCTGTTTTGTTTGCTTACGGTAAATCATGTTTTTTTGCCTCCATTTCTGGCATTTCAATATTCCCGAAGAGCAGTAGGCAGGCTATGTAACTGGCTGCTTCCCATCCTCAAGCCCCATTTGAGAGATCAACAAATGCCACAAGATGAAGACGAACTTGTTTTGTTAAAAAAAAAAGAAATAAATAAAAAAACACTGCACAAAAAATGGTCAGGTTAGTTGACATTTGAAGTGGAGTGGATTGGTTTGGTTTGGAATCGCATAAACTAAACTGTTGCCATAGTTACTGCAATATTGAGGATGGCAACAATTATTGCAAATGTGCATCGAGGAAAATATTGTTAGCAATTTGAAAGAAAAAAATAAAATTGAGATTGATAAAAGCATTGAGTTTGTGGTTAGTTGTAAAGATCAGTTGCAGTTTGGAAAAGGAATGTTGAAATGGGAGAAGCTGTTTTGAGGAGATGTGCGAAATATCATGTTTTTATTAGACAAAGAGAAAAAGCTATACAGATGTTGTATTTTTTAAATTAAAAAAGGTCAGATTACACCAGGCTGATGGCAAACAAATATTCCTCAAAATAATTCATCGTTATAGAAGGTACTTGAATAAATATTATGTAATCTTATGGGAGATTTTGGAAAAAAATCTGTAAAAAATCACATATTTTTTGATCGTTAAAAATACGATTATTTAAACAATCTACGCTTATGGAATATACATAAAAAAACTCGATAAGATTATATAATAAGCTTATGGGTCTATGAGCCTTGATAAAATAATCTTGAAAAACCTCCACACTTTTGGGTCCATGATCCTTGGAAAAATAATCTTTTAAAAATGCACACTTATAGGTCTATGGTCCTTGAAAAATATTATATAACCAGTAAGGAAAGTAGTAAAGTCGGATTGGACCGACTCTATTATACCCTTCGCCATTTTGGGTATATTCCACATATGTATTCTAACAGACGATGCGTCTTTGTTATATATCTATATCTGAACCGATTTCAGAGAAACTTGCCAGAGACGGCTATGAGAAAGCTATGGATCTTTTCACGAAGCTTAGCAACATCATTTTAGACTTAATTCCTATAGCAAAATTCGTGAAAATCGAAAGATATATAGGGACTTTGGTGCACCAATTACATAAAATCGGACGAAAATATGTATGGGAGCTATAACTAAATTTGAACCGATTTTCTCGAAACTTAGCACACATTATTATAGACGCACTTCAGTACGCTATGCCAAATTTCGGGCAAATCGAAAGATATATAGAGCCTTTGGTGCACCAATTACCTTAAATCGGATGAGAATATATATGGGAGCTATATCTAAATCTCTGCAGATTGTCACGAAACTTTGCACACATTATTCTAGACTTAATTCAAAATTCGGGGAAATCAAAAGATCTCCTGGGACTTTAGTGGTCTATTTACCTAAAATCGGGCGGAGCTTTATATGGGAGCTATATCTAAATCTCAACCGATTTTTCCGATACTTAACACACATCATTCTAGACCTAATTCAGTACATTATACCAAATTTCGTGCAAATCGAAAGATATATAGGGAATTTGGTACACCATTTACATTAAAACTTTGGCTCCATAGTGCACCATTTTCATTTAATCGGACGAAGATATATATGGGTGCTATATCTAAATCTGAACCGACTTTCACGAAACTTAACGCACATCATTCTAGACTCAATTCCGTACGCTGTGCCAAATTTCGTGCAAATCGAAAGATATGTAGGGACTTTGGTACACTATTTACTAAAATTTACTATTTACTAAAATATATATGGGAGCTATATCTAAATCTGAACCGATATTCACGAAACTTGGCAGACATCATTCTAGACCTTATTCATTACGCTGTGCCAAATTTTGTGCACATAAAAAGATTTTCAGGGACTTTAGTGGACTATTTACCTAAAATCGGACGAAGATATATATGGGAGCTATATCTAAATCTGAACCGATTTTCATGAAACTTGGCACACATCATTCTAGACCTTATTCATTACGCTGTGCCAAATTTTGTGCAAATCAAAAGATCTCCAGGGACTTTAGTGGACTATTTACCTAAAATCGGGCGAAGCTATATATGGGAGCTATATCTAAATCTGAACCGATATTCGCGAAACTTTTCACACATCATACTAGACTTAATTTAGCACGTTGTGCCAAATTTCGTACAAATCGAACGATATATATGGACTTTGGTACACAATTTACCTTAAATCGGACTAAGATATGTATGGGAGCTATATCTAAATCTGAACCGATTTTCACGAAACATAACGCACATCATTCTAGACTCAATTCCGACCGCTGTGCCAAATTTCGTGCAAATCGAAAGATATATAGAGACTTTGGTGAACCATTTACATAAAATCGGACAAAAATATATATGGGAGCTATATCGAAATCTGAACCGATTTTTCCGAAACTTAACACACATCATTCTAGACTCAATTCCGTACGCTTTGCCAAATTTCGTGCAAATCGAAAGATATATAGGGACTTTGGTACACATTTTACCTTAAATCGGACAAAGATATATATGGGAGCTATATCTAAATCTGATCCGATTTTCAGGAAACTTAACACACATCACTGTTTGCCTAATTCATTAAGCTGTGCCAAATTTCGTGCAAATCGAAAGATATATAGACCATTTACATTAAATCGGACGAAAATATAAATGGGAGCTATATCTAAATCTGGATCGATATTCTCCAAACTTAACACAGATCATTCTAGACATAAGTCAGTATGCTATGTCAAATTTCGTGCAAATCAAATAGCTTTTTGGAACAATTTACACTAAATCGGACGAAAATATATATGGGAGCTATATCTAAATCTGAACCGATTTTCAGGAAACTTAACACACATCATTCTAGAACTTATTCATTATATATTTTCGTCCGGACTTTGGTACACGAGTTTTGTTAAATCAGACGAAAATATATATGGGAGCTATATATAAATCTTAACCGATTTTTCCCAAATTCAATGGGGTTCGTTCTTGGCCTGTTACAAACATATGCACAAAGACATAATATCTACCGATTTTAAATATTGTGAAAGCTCTGGTCACATTTGAAACTCTTAGGCACATATATAACGATTTCCCTATTTTTCGCTACATCGACAGAAAATGTGACATTTCTAACATCATTTGTTGCTATAAAGGATAGTTCGAAGGGTCGGATAATAATATATCCGAATGAATGAGATCATTATTATCAAAGGATAAAAATTGTCCCCACCGGAAAATGTCCAATGAAGGGCCATATCGGCCGATTTTAAGGACAGAGTGTATGTTTGGAATATGTACGTAGTTTTGGATTTTTTTTTTTACTTTTGTGTACGAAAAGTACTAAATCGTACTATTCTTGGTACAATTTGGATTTGGGTGAACCGATAGCCGTAGAAAGTAGAATAGTACTGTTGGGATGTAAGAAGTTTTTGAAATTAATATTTCCGAATGAATGAGATCTTTATTGTCCAAGGTAAAAATGTTGTCCTGACAGAAAATATCCAATGAAGGGCCATATCGGCCGATTTTAAGGACAGAGTGTATGTTTGGAATATGTACGTAGTTTTGGAATTTTTTTTACTTTTGTGTTCGAAAAGTACTAAATCGTACAATTCTTGGTACAATTTGGATTTGGGTGAACCGATAGCCGTATAAAGTAGAATATTACTGTTGGAATGTTGGAAAATTTTGCAAATCCGAACTAAATTGGAACTTAATTTTAGTAAAATTTTAATTTGAAAGAACATATAGTGCTGGAATCCTGAAAGTGGCAAATAAGATTTCTATTGGATTGTATGATATTGGTTGTAATGTCATTTGTACCTTTGTGTACTAAATTGTACTAAATTTAATACAATTTGGATTTAGATGATCCGATATAGCTGGAATCTTGAAGTTTCGAATCATACTGGAGTGTAGGATTGGGGTATGTAGGAAGTTTTTGAAATTCGTACTTATATGGTACCAAATTTGGATCAATTACCAAATTCGGATCAATTTATGGATCGGGAAATATGATTTTTATTGGATTGTTTAGGTTGGTATTTGTGGAAATTTATACTAATGTGTGTTAAATGGTACTAAATTTGTATTTGGGTGGAACTATACGGCTCGAATCATGAAATTTGGTACTCAAATTTTATTTATGGTATATAAATTGTACTGAAAAAACATTATTTATATCAGTCCTGCTGAACGTTACGTCTTGTTTATTTGCATATTTTCTTCACAAAGTATCCCTCTCGTTTAGAAATTCACCCAGTCTCATCAATTCCCCATTCGTAACGATTACTTCTAACTGTCACACTTTAAATAGGCTTAAAATTTATTAATTCCTCTCTCTCTCCATTTGCTGTTGTTGTTGTCGGTATTTAAATTTTATACGATTTTAAGATGCCATTAAAATGTCTTTTCCTTAATTACTACGGGCTACCTTAGCACCATTATCTCCACAAAAACAAAGCCACAAGAGAAGCCACAGCCTGGTCTGGTCGCAAATTTAACGCAATTCGTAACCAAAATACGAAGCTGTAGAAGACGGAGTATTTATGTTCAAATTTATGCTTAATTACACAAATATAAATAAAGTAATTAAATTTTGTCGGTGTGTGTGTACGAGGGAGAGCAAAAATCAAATGGACAGCCTGGCAAAATCAGCAGAAAAAAAATCCCATATACGGCCGCATCGCATCCCACCAATACCGCAAACTATAAAACCGCAATAACCATAAAGTGTGCCGGGTGTACAACAATTTTCTCTTTAGAGTATGGCAGAGTTGTTGATGACAGGCAACAACAACAATGACAGGCTGTTGTTAGTGGTGGGGATGAAGGTGGCGGGACAACAATAAGGTTTTGTTTATATCCTTACCTTTTGGAATAAATAAGAAAACAAAAGTCGATAAGGCAAATGATGCCAGCAGAGTTCTCCAGAGGACCAACAACACCGCCAGAGATCTTGTTGACGAGCTAAAGTGGCCATAAAATAGGGATTCGATTTGAAAGTGAAACCACAATGTGAAGAAGAGGAAGGGAGGGCGGACAACATTACTTCAACACGCTTAAGCACAATACGCATGTTGTTAATTACACTGCCATTGCCAGATATTCCGAAGAGTTTCATTTTTCGTAGAAACTGACATTGAGGCTGCTGTGGCCAGAACACAGCTTCAGTCCGTTGTTGCTTCGGTTTCTCCACACTTCTCAATTTACAACTTGTTGGTTATCATGCCACTTAGGGCTCAAGTTAATGCTAACGTCAAATAAATACAACTACATTTTGGCCATACTTTATGATCCAGCCGAACCTACCTATCTACGAATCATGGGAGTGGTATGGCATGTGTCCCAAATATTTGAGCCTGATGACAAATTATTTGCCATTACGAAGTGGCATTTAATGTTCGGTGGGTGGCTTGCTGGCAAATTCCGTTAACAAAGATATTAAAGCAGAAAGAATAATAACACCGACAGAAGTAGCGGCAGCAACGGCTATGGCAGTGGCAGTGGTAAACAATCGTAAACAGGCCACAAGACGAAGCTGTTGTGGCTAACAAACTAACCAACCTACACGATAGCAAGTAATCATGCTGTTAAGTTTGAACGGGTTGAATTTGTAATACCCTCCATTGTGAGGTTTGCCTACAAAACCACTGAAATCGATGGGGACCCTCATATGTAGGGCTATGTCAAAACATGGTCCTGCATTGTAAATTCTCTCCTCAAATATGCAGGGACTATTAAAAGTAGTCGGGTTGAAAATTCGGCTAGGACTCACCAAGGACTGTTGAAAAATGCAACAGGGGCCTTTAAATACCAAAAAATGAGCCGGGACATTTAAATGGAGGCTATGTATTTTTAGTCTAGTCGGGTTGAAGTTTGGAAAATGCGGTAGGAACCTTTAAATATCTAAAATGGGGCGGGGATATAAAATGGGGCGGGAATATTAAATGGAATTGGATTTAAAATTCGGCTAGAATCAACCAAGGTCAGACACTACGGTCGGAAAATGCGCCAGGGACCTTGTAATACCTAAAATGGGCTGGGACTATTAAATGGAGGCTCCATTATGGACAGACACTTCGTTGGGAAAATGCGGTAGGAACCTTCACATTTCTAAAATGGGCGGGATTATAAAATGAGCCGGGAATATGAAATGGAGTCGAATAGAAAATTCAGTTGGGACCTTTAGTTGGAAAATGCGCCAGGGTCCTATAAGTACCGAAAAAGGGGCCGGGACTATTAAATGGAGGCACTGCCAGGGGGATTTCTTGTCTAGTCGGATTTAAGATTCGGCTAGGTTTTACCAAGGACAGACACTTCGGTCGGAAAATTAAAAAATTAAATGGAGTCGGGTTGAAAAAGGGTCAGACACTTCGGTCGGAAAATGCGCCAGGGACCTTTAAATACCTAAAATGGAACAGGAATATTAAATGGAGGCTCTGCCAGAGTGATTTTTAATATAGTCGGGTTGAAAATTCGGCTAGGATCCACCAAGGGCTGATCCTTTGATCGCAAATTCCGGCAGGGACCTTTAAATACCTAAAATCGGTCGGGACTCTTAAATGAAGATTCTGCCAGGGGGATTTCTAATTTAGTCGGGTAGAAACTTCGGCTAGGACCCGTCATGGACAGACACTGTTGTAAAATTTGCCAGGGACCTTTAAATACCTAAAATGGACGTGGACTATTAAATGGAGGCTATAGCAAAACATGAACCTGTATTATTTTTTTGCGAAGAAATTTTTACTCCGCCAAATGCATGGAATGTCGAATTATAGGCTTTTCGTTTGGAAAATCTGCCTAGGACCATCAAAACCCCTAACATGGGTCACGAATTTTTTGTGCAGGCTATGATAAAATATGGACCTACATTGAAAAATGTCTGCAAAACTATTTTTTATCCTTCAAAGTGCAGAATTGCACCATTTTCGTTTGGGGGCTAGAACCATCAATAGACCGAAAATGCAGATTCGGATCTGTTCTATGGGGTCTATGCCAAAACGTGTTCCCATATTAATTTTTTTCTGCGAATAAGATTCTCACCCAGCCTCTTAGCATGAGAAATGCGGATGGAATTTTCAAAATATCGATAATGGGGCGGGTCCATAAATGGGGCTATAGCAAAACAGTGGACCTATACTAAAAATGTCTGCAAATATATTTTTCATCCTCCATGAACATGGACTGTCAAATTACAGCATTTTCGGTTGGAAAATGCGGCTAAAATTTTCAAAATATCGAAAATGGGATCGGATTTTTATATGGAGGATAGCCCCCATATAAATAGCCCAATATCATGTGGTGCTATGTCATAGCATTGACTTATTTTTTTATTTTTTGTCTGGAAGTTTTTTAAGCTTCTAAGAACCCGGAATGCCAAATTCCATCCACTTCTGCTTGAAAATGCAGTTAGAACCTTCAAAATTCCAAAAATGGTGCGGAATTTTAATATGGGGTCTACGGAATATTAAATAAATTATTTTCTGCGTAGATACATGTCAACCTCCAAGAATCCGGAATAATAAATAACAGTATCTTCTGCTAGAAAATGCCGCTAGAACCTTCCGAAAATACCGAAAATCGGGTAAGACCTTCATATGAGGCCTATGTAATAACATGACATGGATTTTCAGACCAAAATAGGGACCCACATTTAAAGTGTTCTGGTAGTATTTTTCACTATCAAATTACAGCCACTTCGATGGGAAAAGCTACTACAACTTTCAAAATACCTTATATGGTTCGGTTACTTTATAAAGAAGCTATGTCAAAACTTGGACATGATGCGGAACCTTAATATAAGACCTATATGTGATTTTTTGATTTTTTTCAGCCATCGGAATGGAGCTTAAAATTAGATGAAAATCTATACGGATTTTTTTCTGAGAAACAAATTAATAACCAAATTGAAGCCTCCTCGGTTCGAAAACGTGACTAAAATCTCCGAAATGCTGAAATTCTTGCGATACCATTATATAGAGCATATGCCGATATATCCCGATTTTCAATACCAAACATCCTAGAAGTAGTAGCAACCTATGTGCATAATTTCAAAGGTCTATTTAATATATTGCGAGCTCTTTCTTGATATCAACTGATAGACATCCCGACCTGGCTAACTCGAGAGGGTTTTCGACGAACTAACAAGGCTAATTCATGAGGTTCCCCAGCTGTTACCAATGAAATAACAAATTTAATATATCCTCCATTTCAACTTATATTAGAGGCCATAAACATCATCAATCTGAATTTCTGTTATGGTTTGCTTGCCCGTTATAAATTGAGGTTAGCCAGCAAACAAAGGAAACCTACCAAAGCAGTCACCGAACCACCTACCTACCCACTCAACCCAACTAACAAAGAAATATGTCACAAAATTCCAATTTGAAAATAAATTCCGCTATAATGTTGACACCAGCAAACAGGTTTAACGAAAAAAAGTTAACCTGCCAGTTGGATGGGGTTGCATCAAACTACATTGCAACCCCAAAAAGAAGTTTGATACAAATAAACAACTTGTTGTACTGTGTGTGACAGAAGGAAATTAATTGCAAGCTAGATCATTTAGGAAATGAACTGCAAACCATTTGATTCAACCAACCTCCTAATGAAGTTGGTTGCATCAAACATCATTACAACCCAAAAAGAGGTTTGATAGCAATAACAACTTGTCGTACTGCGTGTAACAGGAAATTAATTACAAACCAATGGAGCATTTTATAGTAAATCGCATGGCCGTTGGCTAGATGATGAGTCCAGTTAAGCTGCTGTTACAAATATTTATTTGTTCCCCTTTTTGGGTCCAGCTCAAAATGTTGTTACGCCTTAAAACTTTTTTTTTTGCACAAAATGACTCGAAGAAAACTTGTTAATAATATTTTGCCATATTTAAAAAATCCGCAAAGAAAGTATGTCAATTCAATTATGAAAATAAAAAGTTGCGGTTACTTTTTCACGGTTGATTGGCCAATTAGTGGAAATGAGAGTGGCAGGCAATTAATCGATGAGATGGCAATGATTGATGGCAAGATTGATGACATACCCAAAAGATCGTTGGCCAATCGTCATATTTAGAGGCATGGCGGAGTTATGGCAACAAAAGTGTATTGATCGAAAATATGAATACAAATATCCTGTTAGGTGAATGCTATTATATTTGAAGCAGGTCGATTGTTAATGTGCAATATAATGGGAAACCAGTATCCAATTTCAACTAAAATTAATACGAAAAGCCTTTTGATTTACGTCATTGGGTACCTTTCTTACAAAATATAGTTTAGATGTCTCATTTGCAGCTAATAGAGAATCCAAATTACACAAACATTGAACAGCGTAACATATATGAGCAAGATTGTGTAATTGTTCTGGTGAAAAATGTCATTTGCTTCAGAATAGTCCTCAATTTCGGACGCAAGTAGCTATAATTTAAAATTTGGGGATCTTAGACTTTGGGTTCTGAAATGTTCCATTTTTAAAGGTTCCACCTCTCTATAGATCTTTGAATACGTTAATGATGTTTTGTCTGGTGGACACACGGAAGAGGAATCCATCAAAGCCCGATATCAATCAACCGCCGCTCTGGACACTGCTGGATTCAAACTTATGGAAATATGGGTCTATATTTTGCCATAGGCGTCACTTAAAGGTCATTTTATTTTTAGGTACTTAGGAGGACCTAAACTGAAGTGTAATTGCGGATGTTCAGAAGGCATCAAATATAAAGATATGGCAATTTTTTGGGATTTTGAAGGCTTTAGCCGGATTTTATTCTTATTGTGACATTTTAGGATCTCTGGGAATAAAAAGTAATATAGTAAGTAAGCATGTCTTTTTAAAGATAGTATTTACCTTTATATTTATTGGTCTATCTTAGACCATTCATATATTTCCTGCCACATTTGGTTAGGGTTCCCTACGCCGTATTATTATAGGTCGTTTATGGACACTTTTCGAATGCTAGACGAATATCCGATATTTTGAGAATATCTCCAAGTTTTCTAAGACCTAATCACAGGTTTTTTAAATAATTGTTAGAAGCTTATGAAGATTTTCAATTCTGATTGCCAGATTCCGCTGATGATCATAGAATGGTCATAAATAAAATGCAGGACATCTGAATCCCGAATCACATTGGCGCTGTATAGCAGATCACAGTCACTGCACGTTCGGAATTTTCCATTGTTCAAACTAAATCCTCATAACGGCCTATAGACCCTGGGCGGTCTGAAAATATCTCCAATATTCACGCAGTCTTAGGTCGGTCGGAGTTTTTTCCCTTTGGAGATCATTTCAGGTTTTTATACCTATGTTGTCGAGGTATTATAGCTTTCTGCCAATATTTCGAGGGTCTAAACTGCATTTAATATGAAATTTCATTTTTCCAAAGTATCAGAGCATCACAATATCTCTTCCAAACTTAGTTCAAGTTCGAAGATGGGAAATATCGGTCCACTCCTTCTGGATATTTAGGACAATGTTGACCTTTCTGTGGGGGAGGAATGGTCAAAATTGTGCTAAATATTAATTTTATAATATCAGGCGAACGGACTATCCGATTTGAATCAATCTTTGTACAACTTTTTATCTATATCAAGCCTAAATCATTTCAGAAGATGGGACCGATTGGTTGATTATTTCTTGACCCCACAAATGGTCAAAATGTTCTATATTTATAAATCCAATAAATCCACAAGCTGAGGGGGATATATCTGCCGGCAACACCGACTGACACTTTTTAACTTGTTAATATATAAATAGATAGATTCTGTCGTTGTAAGTCAATAAACGAGGGCGTGCGTGTAAATATTTTTGATGATTTTCACTATCAAATCCAGGATGTCTGGATTCCGAATAACATCGACGCCATATAGCAGACCACATAATCTGCAAAAATTCCCCTGTTGTTTACCCTAGAGGCGCAAAGGGTGCCTTATAGAACCTCAACAGAACCTGGGCGGCCTGAACATATTCCTATTATGTAGTACTAATATTTGCCGAGTACACAATAGCAGACTTCAGAGCTGCGACCTTCAAAACATATTTCTTAAATTTTTAGTACTAATATTTGCGGACCACAAATGTTCCACCTTTGTGGTAGACTACCATCTATGGCCGCAAAGAATATCACCGGCATTGATCGAGATACATTGCTTTGAACGGATATTTGTGGACAACACTGAAGATACTGTTTTTTTTTTTAAAGCAGATTTTTGTTATAGCGATGGACACTTATCTACATACTTACAATGGCTCCCATGGTCTAAATGGTTCAGATTTGGCAACAGTTGAATAAAATTCTATGCCTTTCCGCTTCCATATAAAGATCCTTCGTCATTTTTATACCCTTCACCACACTGTGGTACAGGGTATTATGTCTTTGTGCATATGTTTGTAACAGGCAAAAGGAAACGAGATAGACACATGGTTCCTTTTGAGAATATGCATAGAATCACTTTCTGAGTCGATTTATGCATGTCCGTCCGTCCGTCTGTCCGTCTGTCCGTCCGTCTGTCCGTCTGTAGATGTTAAATTGTAAACAAAGTACAGGTCGCATTTATGATCCGATTTGAATGAAATTTGGCACAAGTAACTTATTTGGCCCAAGGACGAACCCTATTGAAATTGGGAAAAATCGGTTCAGATTTAGATATAGCTCCCATATATATATTTAACCGATTTAATGTAAACGATCCCTATATATCTTTCGATTTGCATGAAATTTGCTACATCCTAATCATTTAAGTCTAGAATGATGTCTGCCAAGTTTCGAGAAAATCGGTCCAGATTTAGATATAGCTCCCATATATAGTTTCGTCCGATTTCATGTAAATGGTGCACCAAAGTCCCTATATATCATTCGATTTGCACGAAATTTGGTACAGCCTAATCATTTAGGTCTAGAATGATGTGTGCTAAGTTTCGTGAAAATCGGTTCACATTTAGATATAGCTCCCATATATAGTTCCGTCCGATTTCATGTAAATGGTGCACCAAACTCGCTATATATCTTTCGATTTGCGCGAAATTTGGCATAACGTACTGAATTGAGTCTAGAATGATGTCTGCCAAGTTTGGAGAAAATCGGTCCAGATTTGGATATAGCTCCCATATATAGTTTCGTCCGATTTCATGTAAATGGTGCACCAAAGTCCCTATATATCATTCGATTTGCACGAAATTTGGCATAACGTATTGAATTGAGCCTAGAATGATGTCTGCCAAGTTTCGAGAAAATCGGTCCAGATTTAGATATAGCTCCTATATATAGTTTCGTCCGATTTCATGTTAATGGTGCACCAAAGTCCCTATATATCTTTCGATTTGCACGAAATTTGGCATAACGTACAGAATTGAGCCTAGAGTGATATCTGTCATGTTTCGTGAAAATCGGTCCAGATTTAGATATAGCTCCCATATATATTTTTGTCAGATTTAATGTAAATGGTGCACCAAAGTCCACACATATCTTTCAATTTGCATGAAATTTGGCATAACGTACTGAATTGAGCCTACAATGATGTCTGCCAAGTTTCGTGATAATCGGTCCGGATTTAGATATAGCTCCTGTATATACTTTCGCCCGATTTCATGAAAATGGTTCACCAAAGTCCCTATATATCCTTCGATAACCTAACCTGTGACGAGTTTCGTTGAAATCGGTTCATATTTGGATATAACTTCCATATATATTTTCGGCCGATTTTAAGTAAATTAGACATCAAACTCCTCATGTAAGTCAGATTGACATCAAATTTTGCACAACGTACAAAATTGAGCATAGAATTACGTAGTTGCGTTTTCTAGAAGTACAGACATATCCCAACGGATGACCTATTGATATTTGTTTGAAGTCGATTGATCTAAGTCGATTCACATTTAGATAAATATCACATATTTTATTTCATCCAATTTCATGTTAATAGTCCTGTTTAATATGCCCATAGTGGTGAAGGGTAGCATATAGTCGGCCCCGTCCGACTTTACTACTTTCCTTACTGGTTGTTATTATGAAAGTTATAGCCGCATTTTTGGGAAGGCTGTAGGTCCATGTTTTAAACTGATCCCTATATAAAGGTTCTGCCCGTTTTTTGATGGTATATATGACCATTTTACAAATACAGTAACTGTAATTTGTTATGATGAGTTCTTGAAGGGTGAATAATTTATTCTTCTTCCCTTTTGGTAGATATTTTTTAGAGATTTTTATAGTTCTAGGGAAATTTTCAAATCGAATGAGCTGTAATCTGGCATCTCGCATTCTTGAAGGGTGAACATCACCCTCCAGAAAGTAATCAATATAAGTATTTATATTAAAAAAAAAACCTTATATAAAGGTCCCGTTAATTTTTTGTTATTTTTAAGGTTTTACCGGCATTTTCCTGTCAAAGTGGCTGCAGTTTGATTTTCCGGATTCTTGGAGGCTGAAAAACATATTTGCAGAAGATTTTTCGATATATGTCAATGTTTTGACAAATCTCTCTTCCTGGACGAAGTGACAACAAATTCCCTCGGAGGTGGCAGTAATTTGACAGTGAAGGTTGTTAGAGATATTTTTAAGGTTTCATATTCATGTTCGCACCGAAGTTGTTGTAATTTGACATTCTGGATTCCCGATAAGTAAGAAGTGCTTTCTTTGTTTTAAAAATTCACGCATAAAAAGGTCCTACATAGTAATCGGTATGTTGAAGTTCCTAGTCCAGTTTTCCAATCTGAGTGTCTCTAATTTAGTACTTAGGGCACAGAAGATTTACTAATATATACAGTACCAATATAACGTCCGAATTATCCCATACAAAGACCACACAGAGTGTTTAAAATTTGGTTCTTAATCTTCTGAGTACATATAAAACTTATTGGTAGATATAGTCCCTTTATAAAGATTCCGAACAAATTAAGGAACTTTACAGTCCATATGGTGGTGGGGGAAAATGTTGTACTGGGTGTTTAGGATATTCATACCTAAATCCCAAAAAGAGGCTTAGCAAACATTAAGATCCAAGGGGAGTTACTGTTAGGCCCAATAATACATTTCTCTCAAGACCATTTTTTATAGATTTTTTGTCCTTAAATTCTAATTCTATATATCGATTACTTTTAGTGCCCAAAATACCTCCCACAGTCCTTAATTTCTTTGTACCCCTAATCTGTCATTGAAATTCTTAATTCCAAATTCCATCTCTCAAAGCTCGCATGCCATAAAAGCTTACATTTTTGTACGACTTAACGCGACGACGACTCTTTGTCTGAGGTCATGAATCACGCGGATTAAGTAAACGGGTTGCACATAACCTCACAGCAACCAAACAGAGTCGTTTCGTTTCATTACGAGACAGAGAAAATGTTATTGGAAACCCGAATGCTATGTGGCATATAAATCCAACAATTCATTCGGCGGTCATTTGCCACTTGCGGTCGCATACAATATTGGGATTTATGAATTGGTTGTTTTGAAACTCCTACACACACAGGCACTCACACACACACAATGACACACATATAAACGTGCACAAAATTCAAGCGGATTATTGTAGGTTTTCGATAGATTCTAGTGTGTGGTGGTTTAATACGTACGCCACCACCACCTCCTCGTCCACCCTCAATTAACTCGGTAAAAATAAACTTCGATACTTTGGACATTTTGTTGCCAACCTCCCACTTACCTCCACCTCAAAAATTGGGTTAAAAATGTTTGGTCATAAAACAAGTTTGTTTGTATTTTTTTTTGTTTTTCATTTTTCTTTTTGGAGTTTTTCCTCATGTTGCTGCTGTTGTTGTTGTTGCTGTTTAGATTTCGTGCAATCTTAACATTTTTGTGGCTTTTGACCAAAATTTTGAAGGTATTTTTGCTCTTCAAATTTCATTACATACCAATGAGCAATACTTGTTGTTGTTTTTTATTTTTGTGGTTGCTTGCTGTTGTTGTTGTTCGCTGCTGCTGACTGGAGGTAAATAATATTAAGTAATGTGCGCTTGAAATTGAGGTTAAGCGGTTTTCATTGACTGCCTGTACCTGGTTGGTTAGTTGATGTTGCTTCGGCTGTTGTTATTTGAGTGCAGATTTAATTGGGTTGCTTGCCTTTGGGGTCTTGCATAGCTCTTTTTGATTGGATTTCATGGAAATTTGTGGATGCTGAATATACCATGATATTTTGTATGAACTTGAACTTTTTTTTGCCGATATTCGGGGACATAAATTAAAAATAGAAATTCCAGGAAAATTTTTGGAATAAAAGAGGAGATTTATTTTCAGTTAAAAGGTTAATTTTTTTTAGTATGCATTTTTAAAAAATATTTTTCAAAGATTCTTAAAGCAAATATTTTCCTAATATAACGGTATGTGTGAGCTACTTGCCCACTCACACACACACACACAGAATTGTCCCCAACATATATCCTCTACCACATACGATCAATTGCAAATTTCTGACATTTTATAGTTTCAAATATTTTTCAATTGCCTTTGGCTAGTTGTAAAATTTGTTGCTTCTTTGTATGTGTGTGTGTGTCTTTGCATATCTCTGTGTGGTTAGATTAAGAAAACTCAACTTCTGAATGATGAACTTTCCTCAAAAGTTGTAAACCACAAAATACTTAAGGACTCCCACTTACATGACATGAAATTGTATTCTTGCAGGAATTGAAAAATTTGTGACATTTTTGAAAGTCATCTTTCACAAAAGAAGAGCCAAAGAAACCATTTCACACAGAGTTCAATTGATGTCATTTTACAAGTGGCCACAGGAAAAAAGGCCAGTACAAATTGTTTGACCCGAGGATATAAAGTGTTAGCAGATGTCACATTAATGTGATGGCCCAATTAAAAAAAGGATACAAAGTCAAGGGCCAGTGTGACACGCACACAGACGTTAGAAATGTATATCCTATGCACATAGATGTTATTTGGTTATTGGATAGAAATTTCCTATTTCGTCAAGTCAAATAAAAAACGCTACAGAGGAATTCAAAATTAGGAAGCTTTAATGAGGATATGCTGAAGATATCTTCAGCTCCCTCTTCGTTGCAGTTTGAGTCTTCTAAATCGTGGGAATTTATCGATAATTTATTCACTTTAATATACATTAGAAAAACCAGATACAACTATTCTAAAAATTGTTTTTTTTCATAGAAAATAGAATACTATTTTAATCCTGAAAATTGTTCACTATGTGATACCTTCCTAGAAAAATTGATATGGTTTGTGTAAGCTTGATGAGAATTTATTTTTAGTTTAAATTTTTTACCTTCGGCAACAGTTCAGTTGTTGCCACGGTATTTTCATTAAATCGAGGGCATAGAACGTTAGTGACACGTTTAAAGGGGTGTGTGCAAACATATACACGCATGTGTTATAAAGATAATGAAGTAAGACAAATATTTCGAAAAATAATTAGAAAATATTTTTAAAAAAATTCACGCTTTTAAAAAAATATTCCACGCTTATTGGTAGGATGGTTCTTGGATACTGTTATTTATATTGATAGCATGGTCCTTGAAAAAGGACGACCTGAGGATGATTTCTTCTATATAAACATTTGTGAGAACGTCCTGAAGATCATTTATGTTCTAAAGAAAGTAATCGTCAAGGCCCTGAGAATATTTTTGTCTATAGAAATATAAAATCGTCAGGACCTTGAGGTTATTTTTCTATAGAAAATAATCGTGAGGTCCGTAAGATTTTTTCTATAGAAAAAATTCGTCAGGACCGTGAGGTTATTTTTTCTATAAAACCAGTAAGGAAATTAGTAAAGCCGAACTGGGCCCACTATATGATACCCTTCACCACTTAGGATATATTCTGCATATGTATCCTTACAATTGCATGTCAATGTTTTTTCGAAGGAACATACTTATGTCTTTCTGCAACCTATGATAAATTTAATTTCATTCGGGCATATTTAGACCATGAGACAAATTTATGGAAAACGATTTTAGCAAAATTGATACACGCTATTCGATGTTAAAAATTTAATTTCAATTAGACAATCGTTTACAATACATTTGGAAGCTACGGCTGCATCTGCACCAATCTGGACCGATTTTCACGAAACATGGCAGAAATCACTCTAGGCAAAATTGAGTACGTTATGCCAAATTTCGTGCAAATCGAAAGGTATATATTGACTTTGTTGCATTATTTATATTAAATTGGACGAAAATATATATGGGAGCTATATCTAAATCTGAACCGATTTTCACGAAACTTAACCCACATCATGCTTGACGTTATTCAGTACGCTGTGCCAAATTTCGTGCAAATCGAAGGATATATGGGACTTCCGTGCACCATTTACATAAAATCGGACGAAAATATATACGGAAGCTATATCTAAATCTAGACCGATTTTCGCGAAACTTAGCACAAATCATTCTAGACTTAATTCAGTACGCTGCCAAAATTTGCCAAATTTCATGCAAATCGAATGATATATAGGGACTTTGGTGCACCATTTACCTTAAATCGGACGAAACTATATATGGGAGCTATATCTAAATCTGAACAGATTTTCAAGAAATGTTAGTACGCTATGCCAAATTTTGTGGAAATCGAAAGATATATAGGGACTTTGAATGAACCATTTACATAAAATCGATCGAACATATATATGGGAGCTATATCTAAATCTGAATCGATTTTCAAGAAAATTTACACACATCATTCTATACTTAATTCTGTACGCTATGCCAAATTTCGTGCAAATCGAAGGATATATAGGGACTTTGGTGCACCATATCTATATCTAAATCTGAACCGATTTGTCCCAATTTCAATAGGGTTCGTCCTTGGGCCAAATAAGTGATCTGTACAAAATTTCATCCAAATCGGATTATAAATGCGACCTGTACTTTGATTACAATTTAACATGGACAGACAGACGGACGAACGGACATGCGTAAATCGACTCAGAATGTGATTCTATGTATATTCTCAAAAGGAACCATGTGTCTATCTCGTTTCCTTTTGGCTGTTACAAACATATGCACAAAGACATAATACCCTGTACCACATTGTGGTGAAGGGTATAACAATCCTCGCTTATAAATAGGATATGATGGACAGTATAAAAAAATTGTGAGAACGGCCTGAGGATCATTTTTTTCTAAAGAACGAAATTGCCAGGATTCAGATTACTGGGGATATCTTTTTCTATAAAAAAAACGTCAGGGCCCTGAGGAAATTTTATCTTTGGAAACAAAAAATAGTTAGGACCCCGAGAATATTTTTTCCGTAAAATATTCGTCAGGACCCTAATGATATTTTTTATAAGATAAATATTCTTTAAAAAATCCATTCTTCTTTTTAATATTCTTTAAAAATCCACGCCTTATTGTTGGAAGGGTAATTGCAAAATATTGTTTAAAAAATCCAGGCCTTATTGATGGAAGGATCCTTGGAAAAATAATCTTTAAAAAATCCACGCCTTATTGTTGGGAGGGTCCTTGCAAAATATTGTTTAAAAAATCCAGGACTTATTGATGGAAGGGTCCTTGAAAAATATTCTTTAAAAAATCCACGCCTTATTGTTGGAAGGGTTCTTGGAAAAATGTTCTTTAAGAAATCCAGGACTTATTGTTGGAAGGGTCTTTGGAAAAATATTCTTTAAAAAAAATTTTCTGATGATCCTTGGACAATTTAAAAAAATCTACGATAATGGATGGGGATGGTCCTTAATTTTTTAATAAAAATCTAAATCCGCAGTTAAAAGCCTTTAAATCCAATAACTGATTGAATGAATTTTCATTTAAAAGCCTATCGATGTGTGTGTGCGTGCTTGTGTGAGTATTTGTGTGCAGTCATATGCCGTTGGGTATTCCATTCAAGTAGAAAGCCATGGCATGTGCTGACGGGCTTATGAACTCAGAGGACTTTGCTTCTGTGTTTGTAACGATGTGAATATGAGTGAGTGTGCGTGTATGTGTGCTGTGTTAGATATTTGTTATCCTCATGTGAGATGTCTGTAAACGTATTTTTGTATTTACCCAGATTTGATTAGATTATAATTTTATTTCTTTCGTTATTCTGTCGAAGTTAGAAGGCAGCAAAATGAGGATTTATGGATGTTTAACAGTGGGTGGGAAAGGAGTAGAAAATGTAGGGAAATTTAGTTGGAAAATTGATAATCCAAAATATTTTTTTAATTTTTTTTCTAAATCCTAGATATGCTCCAAAAGAGGTATTGTTAACATCTTAAAAATCTTTAAAATAGTTACCAAATTTCCCCCACTGTTCCGCTTTTAACAGAAATGTTCTATGATGATGTATACACAGACATACAGACACACCCGTAGATCAGCCCCAAAATTTTCCGGAGGTGCATTTTTAACTTCTAAAAATTCTTTGAAATATTTTCCAAATTTCCTCCCACTGTCCCTTTTTAAACTGAAATTTCTACTCGAAATATGATGAAGTATAAACACTCTCACACACACACAGACACACCCTTAAATCCATAAAATCTAAGTAAATAGAATTTGATCGTAATATATATAAAAAAATAAATAAACGAACGACCGAACTCAAGTATCATAAAAATATCCTCATAGACTGTTAATGTTATGAAGGCTTGATATGCTGCTAACGATAAGCTTGTAAGCCATAAACGTTCATATGCTTGATTGTGTGTGTGTGTGTGTGTGCGTGCCAATACTCCTTCTTCAGATTTGTGAATTCAAATATATAAATACAAAAAAATAAATATATAGACATAACGAGTCAACAAATAAAAACGAGGCAAACATTTATTAGTCATATATATTATAACCTTAAGGGGCCTGGCTTCCGTCTTCTTTTTATGTGTGTGAAATAAGATATTAATCAACTTCTGTAGAGGAAACAAATTAAATTCTTGTGAAATGCGAAATAAAATAAAAAAATGTATATTAAAGAACTATTATTTTTAACATATAATCTTAGAAAACTTAGCGAAGTGTCCGTCCGTCCGTCTGTCCATTATAATTTGTAAACACGATTCAGGCCACAGTTGTGGATCAATATTTACGAAATTTTGCATGTAGGATGGGTTCTGGCCAATGAAGACCCCTATTGTTTTTCTGGTAAAGATAGGTTAATAATTAGAGGATGATCTTCTGGTCGTTCTAGAGGCCCCAGTTATGGTCCGAACATTGCAAAATTTTACAAGGAGAAGGGGATCGGGCCAAAGAATAAGCATGCATGTTTTTATAAAGATCGGCCAATATTTAGCGGGTCAAATGGACTCTGACTTTTGTGTTATAAAAAAAAAATTAAAATTAAAATTATAAAATTTATATTCTATAGCGTATAGATTAACCCCTGTAGGACATAGACCCGAGAAGTTGATAGTATATCCAAGAGGAGTGGTTGGCCTTCAAATTGATACCAATTACATTGTCGTATGTACTCGGATGTGGGAGTTACACGTAAATATTTTCAGGAGCTTACGATGCATATATTATTTAGTAAAACATTACAACACTGCAGGGCGGATATATAGCGGTGATCGTTTTAAAATGTTCCATGAGATTCCAGCTATGGTCAAGAACAACGCCTATAATATTCGATGATGATCAGATACTAATTTTGGGATGAAGTGGACTGAGAACTTAATATTTTGGTGTTTTTTTTCCAAGTCAATCTATAGGCCACAATTATAGGACGTACATCACAACACAGCCCACGGTGAAGGGAATCTGGACAATTAATTAATAAGGGCTGTACTGAATATTAGTAATATTCGGAAAATACGTCAGTGTAAGGAAGAGGTTCTGTTGACGTCTAATCGGGCAAGAGGGTGCAAATATCACGAAATATTGCCCAGGCTCGGAATAACAATCCGCCGAAAGTTAGAGTTCCGTGATAGTTGTTTAGGGTATCGTATGGTCGGCCCCGTCCGACTATACTGCTCTGCTCACTGGTTAAATATATATATATATATGTATATATATTTTCAGACAACCAGCACAAGTCATGTGTTTTTGTAAAATATTTTTTACAGGTTTTGATAAAAAAAATATATTTTTTTTCAAGGACCAACAAATGGCTTTGATTTTGAAACAAATATTTTTTACAAAAGTTTTTCAAAGAAAAAACAAGGATGGAATTTTTGAAAAAATATTACTTACTTTTGGTCATAGTCCCTATATGAAGTTGTTATCCCGCATTCTTCCCTTGAAGTGGCGGTAATTTGGCATTTTAGCCTTTTAGTCTCTTATCAACGATAGAAGTCTTTATAGGTATCTTATCGATGAAAGAATGCTTTAAAAAAAATGCTTTAAAAATTGCATTGGCCTCTTGTCGATGATGGAATCCGTTTAAGTCCTCTTGTTCATTAAAGAATCCCTAATAGGCCCTTTTTGACGATAGAAGTCTTTATAGGCTACTCATCAAAGGTAAAAGATGTTATTGGCCCTTTCTTCGCCAAAAAAAACTCTCATCGACGATGGCTCTCACCGAAGATGAACGGCGATGGAATTCTTTATAGTTCAATTATCGATGATTGAAGGTTTTATATGTTTTTATACCCTTCACCACACTGTGGTCTTTGTGCATATGATTACAGACAAAAATAATTGAATCACTTTCTAAGTCGATTTATGCATGTCCGTCCGTCTGTCTGTGCATGTTAAATTGTAAACAAAGTACAGGTCGCATTTATGATCCGAATTGGATGAAATTTGGCACAGCTCATTTGTTTGGCCCAAGGACGAACACTATTGAAATAGCTCCCATATATAGCTTCGCCCGATTTTAGGTAAATAGTCCATAAGATCGAGAATGATGTCTGCCAAGTTTCGTGAAAATCGGTTCAGATTTTGATATAGCTCCCATATGTATTTCCATCCGATTTAAGGTAATTGATGCACCAAAGACCCTATATATCTTTCGATTTGCACGAATTTTGACATAGGTCACCGAATTAAGTCTAGAATAATGCTGCTAAGCTTCATGAAAAGACCCACAGCTAGGCCGATTGACACAACGTACTGATGTTATATAAATTAGTCTATTGCAAGTTTCCCTGAAATCGGTTCAGATATAGATTTATAACAAAACGCGTCGTCTGTTAGGAAACATATGTGAAATATACCCAAAGTGGTGAAGGGTATCATATAGTCGGCTCAGTCCGACTTTACTACTTTCCTTACTGTTTTTTTTTTGGCAATGGCATTTGTAGAAGCCATTAAACAGGATCTATGTTAGGACATATTCCCCATATGAAGGTTACGATTTGGGATACTTTTCTCCACCGAAGTTTGTGCTGAAACTCGATATAGATCCTTATTTTGGCACCTATCGGTCGTTTACCCAACACAAAATTTATCATGGAGACAGATATGTGACCATGGATAAATTATGACCATTTTCGGTCAATATTTAACGGGTCAAATAGAGCATTCTATGGGGTATATACTTATCCCTGAAGGATAATAGAAGTCGTTGCTCTATAAATTGATACCAATTATATTGTCGATTTTATATTTTCAAGATTTTCACTGGACATGCCCGGCATCAAAAACAAAAAAAATTCCTTGTTTTTGATGGCGGGCATGATAACTCATCACTGGAACATCGGAGTCCGGAAATTCCAACGGTGTTAGAATCAGTACATATCTGGCTTTCGTATAAACTAAGATTATTGGGTTCGCTTAAAAATTAACAAAATGACGGGCCTTTGATTTTTTTTTTTTTGAAATTCTCCTATTTTTTGACCACAAACTTAGTTAAAAAAATAAGAAAGTTTTTCACCGATTGGCTTTATCCTACTTTATACGATATCTATACACTCCCAGAGAAACGTGTCAAGATTTGGAATCACTTGGATTATTAGTTTTTGATTTATCGTGCCCGCCATTCGCAAAAACACTGCTTCGAGAAATATGCGTTTGAAATTTGAGTACCACTCTTGCCGTCACTTGATGCTGACACAATAAATCAACTATATCTTTAATAGTTCTTGAGATTTTCTCATGAAATTTTGTAGGGACATTAACATTTTTTAAACCGAGAATTTTTTAAACCGATGCCTAAAATTGGAGTTCCATGGTAGTTGCGTAGGGTATCATATGGTCGGCCCCTTCCGACAAATCTGCTTCCCTCACTGATTATATCATAAACTTATTTTAAGAAATTTTTTAATATCGGTTAATGATATTCACATCGCTCGCATACCAATGATCCTCTTGACTTTCGATACGTTTATGTCCCCAGTTCTGCAATTTGGTTTTTATTTTCCCTAATAATCTAACTATTAGAAGACAATTTACAATGACATTGTCACCATATGAAGTTCCCGATCTTTTTATGAAATTTAGAGTGCACATCACATGTGTGGAGGGTATTGAAGGTTCGACCAGGCCGTATATAACGACGTTTTTACTTTGTTACTATCTTGAAAAGGATCTTTTTCAGTTTTCTTTATGAAAGTAGACCTGAAAAATATAACCAATCAATTTATAATCAAATATTTCCGAATGACTTCGTTGGAAGAAGACCATTTTGAAAAACTCTTTCGGAAAATTAATTTTCCGCTTGTCGATAGAAATTCATATAAACAGCCAGTCAGTACCTTATGTTTAATTTTCACACATGTCTACTTACTGCATACTATAGAGGATATGAATATTTTTATGAAGATCCCTTATATATGTTTTCTATGACAAGAACAAATTAAAAATTGAAAAAAATTAAAAGTCATTGACTTTGATTTGTTCTTCATTTTTCTTAAAGTTAACGAAACTTTTCAAAATAAAGTTATGAAAATCTCTTCATTTATTACACAATACCATTTGATGCCATTAAGATAAATTTATTACATATTTATGTTTATTTTATAGAAGTTCGACATATTTGAATACCACATGGCGTATTGGTAATAAAAACAAGGTTTATATTTCATTCCGGTTATTGCTCATACGCATAGCAGTTAGGTGATGCCAATAAATAAAAAAAGCAACATCTTTTTTTTGCATTCCTGATACGGTATATTGTTTTGGCATTCACGTGCTAAAATACGACTGATATGTATGCCAAAAAGAATAAAAGACATTAAATTGTTGAAAGGGCTAGGCTGTTTTGCGTTTTTTGCTAAAAATCAAATTAATCAATAATCCAAATAAATTACTTTTTTTATTTCAATAAAATCCATTTCACAGCTGGTCAAATGCCTCTGCTCGGAGAGTTTTTCTTGTTGACGGTAACAGTAATAAAAACATGAGTTTGTGGGTGGTTTGAGAAGATTTTAATGTTTATTTTATATTATTAATAGCATTTTATGTCCTATTCGTTTGTTTTTTTTCTGATACCACATGGCGTATAAGTCATAAAAAGGTTTATATGTTATATTTTATTACGTATACGCTGGGATGTCAGAAGACATCAATGAATAAATAAGTAGCTGTTGGTGTTGTTTTTGCAGCTTCTCGTTTATCAAATTGAGTTTTTTGTGTATTTTAATGTTGGTTTTTATTGAATATTATCAAAATATATGTTTATATCAGGCTTATAGCAAATTGTGATATATATCAATCGATGTGAAAAATATGGGTATTATGTTTTTGTGGACGCAATGAAAAAGTTTACAAAAACAGTTTGTGTCGATTTGATATTTTTCGGACATTAATAATTTTGATGAATATTCTTTAAAGAAATCTATGTTTTTAGGTATATAGGTCAGGAAAAATTATTTTTTTTAAATTCATGATTATTATTGAAAAAATATTTATAAAATAATTCATGGTTTTTAGGAAGAAACCACACTTATTATGCATCTAGACCTTGAAATTTTGTTACTTTAACATATTTCCGCTTGAAAAAAATATTTTCAAAATAAATACACATTTAGTAGGCATTTAGGTCCTGCAAATGTTCTGTATAAACTATCTATAGACAGAAAACTTTATAAAAATAGTCGTATAGGAAGAATACATAGTACGGCTCGTTAATACACGATACGATATTTTAATTGTATTTTACAACATTTGTTCATAGGTTTTATCAATACTGTAAAATAACAATACTACTATTTATCCCTAATTGACTTTTTAGGTATGTAGATATGATCTTTAAATACATTTCTGGCAGAGGGCAGAAAATATTCATGACTATATTCATTCAAGTCCTCACATACCTTCTATAGACAAGACTTAAATGTTCATAATCCCTTTCTAGAAGGACAGAAAAGGACAGCCTTTAAGGAAAAGTGCTTCTGCTAATCCTCAACATATGGACTTCTGGAACTCTACTATTAACTGAAGACCGTCTAAATACATTCTATGAAGAGAGACCATTCTACGTGTCTTCGATGTAATGAAAATAAGTAAATTAAAGTTTTCTATCCACAGATAATCTATACAATATTTTTATATATATTTTTTAAATGTGTTTGTTTAAGTTCGATACATTGCTTACGGCAATGTATATGTTCGATACATTGTTTCCCCTTCTACAGCATTACAATTAACCACTTTAATTGGCCGCTCTTCGGAGCCCAATGGGGAAATCTTCTCTGCATATCTTCCAGGAGCCTCATTCGCCTAGTTCGGATTGTAGGGGAGAGTTTCGCTCTCTTCTACTATATCTCCTGGAAGCCACATTCGCTTAGTTCGGATGCAGAGAGGCGCTTTCCAATGCTGTGGTCGTAGTTGTTGATCACGGCCTTGCTGTAGCTTTCTTGCCCATCGCAACATCACTTGTTTTCGAACTCTCGTAGAGTAAACACTTACATTCTCGCTTTCGTTGCTAAAATATCTCTCGCTATAGTAGTTAACGCACGCTAAGGTAAAGTCTTGTTTCTCACGAAACCCACCTACTTTACAATAAAGATTGAAAATATTTACTTAAACATATCTTTCGTTTTTCTTTTCTTTATTTTTTGGGGTTTCACTGCATCTCGGTATCACGCCAATAGTGTTTTCTTTATAGATGATTCATAATTCAACAGATAAGATTTTTTTCAGATAAGAGACCCTCTTAGTCATCGATAGGCAATGAACGCTATATTGTTTCACAAATACACTGTATATCTTCTAGGACTTCTACAATACTTCTAATGACATAAGGACTTATAAATTTGCATTATAGACAAAATCAAATATAAAGGTGCCCCAAAAACATAGTCACTTCTACAAGTTATCTATAGACAAACGTCTTCTATTGGATATTTATAACACTTTCAGGTTCAGCTTATAATATCCACGCCTTCAAATATATAAAAACAAGTAAAAACTGTATTAAGTTCGGTCGGGCCGAACTTTTTATACCCTCCACCCTGAGGATGTCTATTAATGGGGCACCTAGGAGAAAACTCATATTGTGATAGGACCTTGAACATACCGAAAAATACGTGAGGAAAAGATGATTGAGATTCTCAAAATATGTAACAGAGGGGCTACCGTTATATGGGGCTATAATAAAACAGAGATCAATATTGAAATTTTTTGTAGTGAGATTTGATAGCCAATGAGAATACAAAGTACCAAATTACAACCAATTCGGTTCAACAACATGTTGAAAATTCTCAAAATACCCACTTAGGTCAATGTTAATAATTGTTAGTGCGGAGATGTGGCGATACCGTTATGAGAATACCAAATTACTGCCAATTTGATTGAAAAACGTGCCAAAATCCCCATATTGGGGTACCATATTTTGAGTGCTACCCTTAAACATCGGCCAATATTAAAAATTTTTAGTACGGAAATGTGCCAATATTGGCAGTTTGATGCTCCATTTACATAAAATCGGACGAAACTATATATGGGAGCTATATCTAAATCTGAACCGATTTCAACAAAACTTGTCACATATTAATCTGGGTCTAATTCAGTACTCTGTGCAAAATTTTTTCCCAATCGGACCAATATTGGGAGAATGTGGGAGCTATATCTAATTCTGACTCGATTTCAACAAAACGTGGCAGTTATCAATCTAGACCTAATAAAGTACGTTGTTCAAAATTTATTCTCAATCGGGCAAATATTAGGAGCTTGGTGCTTCATTTATATAAAATGCGACTAAAATATATATGGGAGCTAAATTTAATTCTGAATCGATTCCAACAAAACTTCGCATATATAAATATGGACCTAATTCAGTGTGATGTGCAAAATTTTGTTTAAAACGCACAAATATTGGCAGTTGAGTACATCTTTCGCATAAAATCGGATAAAACTATATATGGGAGCCATATCTAAATCTGAACACATATTTTGCAATTTTAATAGGCTTTGTTCTTAAACCAAATAAGCGACCTTGCCAAATTTTATCCAATTCGGATCGTCAATTCGACCTGTACTTTGTTTATAATTTAACATGGACAGACGTGTGATGAAGGGTATAAACTCTATACAATCTATCTCTTCAAAACATGTTTTGGAAATATTAAAGCAGTGAGCGGAGCAGTATATTCCAAGCCTGGGCAATATTTCGTGATATTTGCTTCCTCTAGCCCGTTTAGAGGTTAACAGAACCTTTTCCTTACTCTGACATATTTTCCGAATATTACTAATATTCAGTACAGCCTTTATAGTTAATTTTCCAGATTCCCTTCACCGTGGGTTGTCTTGTGATGTTCGGCCTATTATTGGCATCGACTCGAAAAAAAACACAAAACATTAAGAATTCGCTCCACTTCATTCCATAATTATAATCTGCTCATCACCGAATGTTATACGCGTTGTCCTTGACCATAAGTGGATCCTCATGAAAAATATCAAAGCGA
The DNA here is from genome assembly GCF_032173495.1 of Musca vetustissima. Taxonomy (NCBI): domain Eukaryota; kingdom Metazoa; phylum Arthropoda; class Insecta; order Diptera; family Muscidae; genus Musca; species Musca vetustissima. The sequence continues at coordinate 32,419 of NW_026881805.1, forward strand.
TCAGCACTATATTTCCGCACTCTAGATTGATAATGGGTTACTAAAAAATATCTGAGTACGAAAGCTCTTGTAAATATTTAAGTGTAACTCCCACATTCGAGTACATACGACCATATTATTGGTACCAATTTAAAGGACAAGCACTCCTCTTGGATATACTATCACGTCCAGGGTCTATGTCCTTCAGGAGTAAATATATACGATATAGAATACAATTTTTGTATTTTTTCACACAAAAGTCAGGGTCCATTTGACCCTCTTAATATTGACCAATCCTTATCAAAACAGGTATGCTTATTCTCTGGCCCGATCCCCTTCTCCATGCAAAAATTCGCGGTGTTTGGGCCATAATTGCAGCCTCTGGAGCGACCAGAAAAACCGACAAAAATAAAGTTTTTGGCCCATTTCATCTCCTAAATATTAACAGATCTTTACCAAAAACAATAGGGGTCTTCATTGGCCAGAACCCATCCTACATACAAGATTGGTCCATAACTGTGGCCTGTATCGTGTTTACAAATTATAATGGACGGACGGACACACATGTCTAGATCGACTCAGCTAGTCGATATATGACGATCGGTATACTTAAAGGTGGGTCTAGGACCAATATTTAGCGGCGTTACAAACTTTTGGGCTGCACAAAGCTATAATACCCTGATAACATAGTTGTGTAGGCTAAAATGACAAAATGTAGGTTATAAAAATACTCTAAAAAATCTAAGCCTAAAGCATTAAAAAAATAAAAAAATATTTTTATTATGTTTCAAAAATTATATTAAGACCAGAAACCTGATAAAAATTTAGTTTTATGTCAATGTCATCCCCTGTGTATCATCTGATCATCGTTGAAAATTATAGGCGTCGCGCTGTACCATAACCGGAACTTCATGTAAAATTTTAAAGCGATCTACGCAATATTTCCGGGCCCTAGTGTGGTAATGGTAATACTAAAAAATATATACGCCATAGAATGCACATTTTGCCACACAAATTGTAAACCCGTTAATCATCACGAAATGGGTCATGGTCAGGTTGCCTTCTCCGTGTTAATTTTCGAAAGGTGCGGGCCATAATTGTGACCTATAGAGCAGCCAAAAAAAAAAACAAAAAATAACAACAACATTACGCGACGTTACAAACTCTTGGGGCCACACAAACCTATTGTACCTTTTCTACATAGTTGTGTGGCGTACACAAATTATTTACAAAACTTATTATAAAATTCGTTAAAAAAATATTTTTTTATAAAATTGACTCTGAAAATAAATCTCCACCTTGAGAATAGTTAAAAAATATTTTTTGTAATAAAACCCATGTCTTATAAAAATAGTTCTTGTTAAGTGCACACCTTGCCAACCTTTTCTATAAAAATCAAGCTTTGCTCTTTGAACAAATATTTTTTTACAAAGTAATATGAAATGTTAATCACTAAAATCCACGCATTAAAAAGAATGTTTAATAAAATCCACACCTTAACGTTTTCCTAAATATCGCTTTAAGTTTAAAACAATCATTATCTTATTTAAATTTACTTCCATTTCTCCCCCAATGCATTTAAAAGTCCTTAAGGAACATTCCAAAGTTTACGAAAAATAAAATTAAACTAATCAAAATTCTTAAGCATTTTGTATGGTAATTATCGATTTGTTATTCCGCACAGCCCCAGCCAACATTCATTTATCTTTGACAAGGATCCCCAAACACCTATTACTACGTGACTGATTTAATTTAGCCGAAAAACGTATATTTCAAACTTAGCATTTTGTACGTAATATATCTGCGGTGTACACATTACTTATTACATATACGCATTGTATTGTATACATACAGACATATGTGTATGTGCATATGTATTTATATGCATGTGTGACATACTTATCACTCTTCATTCATCAAGATGTCAGTTAATTAAAAATGTTTATCACGTTTACAATACACACACACACACACTCACTCACTTACAGATTGATGGCAGTCGTAGTAGGACCAACATCGCCAACAACACGGATGCTATTCAATACGTTACGTTGTGAGCCAGTTAGTCACTCAGTCTGTCATTCACTTAGTTAGTTACAAACTGACTGTTTGACAGAGTACAGACTACAGTGGCACATGTTTTTCTTTCATTCCTCCATATCACGTCAGCTCCCGATGTTGCCATCGCATCTGCTGTACAGCTGTACAATTGTGCTTTACAACACCGCACGGCACGGCACATCAGATCATACCAAACACCACCACCAAACACAACACAACATCAACCGTGACACCAACATACCAAATTGGAGAATGACACGAGGTATTGCTTTTCAATACCAATTTATATATATGTGACAGGATGTAAAAATTTCCAGCAGCAGCAACAACAACACTCTGTCACTTATTTTTTTAGCTATGGTTCGTTCGTGTGTTTTGTGTGTTTGCGTCCCAACTAAGTGAACAAAACCACATAAAACCCCAAAATCTATTTAAGGATTATTCAGTTTTTCGTTTTTATATAATATTTGTGGGTTATCATGGTATTCACCAGAAAAATTGAATGTGTCACGAAGTGATTTAAGTATTTGATACTTAGTTAGATTTTTTTTTGTTGAGATGGGTAATTGTATTTTGAAGAGAAGGGAAAATGGTTTATAGGTGAAAGACAGGGATTGGGGGATATAAAAGAAAACAAGTGAAAAAGCGGTAAGTTCGGCCGGTAGTTGGCTAATGAGGGTGTATACACTTTAACACGGTGCAAATGTGCCTCATCGAAATATTGGTTCTAGACTCCATGTTTCTTTGGACCAAATCCGTTGCAAAAAAATTAGATTTTATCCAAACTTTGCCCATCTTATTATTTCTTCCAAACTTAGTTCAAATTCGAAGATGGGGAATATCGGTCCACTTCTTCTGGTACCTCCACATAGGGCCTATGTCTAAATGCGGCTATAGTTCATTATCGAACCTTACGTTCTAATTTTTTATCTCGCTATCCTCCGCAGGTGAAATGATTACAACAGAGTCTTAGAACCAAACTCAAAACGCGGAACAAATCAGATAACTATTTTAATATAAACCAGTAAGGAAAGTAGTAAAGTCGGACTGGGCCGACTATATGATACCCTTCACCACTTTGAGTATATTGTACATATGTATCCTAACAATTGCATGTCTATGTTCGCTCTTTCTCCAAACTATTCTAACTTTAATTTCATTCGAACAGATTTAGAGCCGCCTGCGTAACATGGGAAAAATTTATGGAAAACGATGAATAGCAAAATTGATACAGGTTATTCGGTATGCCGCGTTGTTAAAAATATAATCTATATGTGTTAGCTATATCTAAATCTGAACCGATTTTCACGAAAATTAACACACATCTCTCTAGACTTAATTCAGTACGCTATGCCAAAATTGTATGCAAATCGAAGGATATATATATAGGGACGATGGTGCATCATTTACATAAAATCGGACGAACATATATATGGGAACTATATCGAAATCCGATTTTCCCGAAACTCACCACTCATCATTCTAGACTCAATTTAGTACACTAAGCCAAATTCTGTGCAAATCGAACCATATAAAGAGACTTTCGTGCACTATTTACGTAAAATCGGACGAAAATATATATGAGAGCTATATCTAAATCTCAACCGATTTGCACGAAACATAGCACACATCATTCTAGGCTTAATTCAGTACGCTGTGCAACTCGCAAGATATATAGGGACTTTAGTGCACCATTTACCTTAAATCGGACGAAAATATATATGGGAGCTATATCTAAATCTGAACCGATTTTTACAAAATTTAACGCACGTCATTCTAGACCTA
>NW_026881806.1:0-37245 GCF_032173495.1 Musca vetustissima
TATTTATCACAACACTTTTTTTTTCGCGGTATGTCACTTTTTGGAAATTATGATGTGTACATACCTGTGTTGTTGTTAAATTAATATTTGAAAATAAATATGATGACACTATGGTGATGATCGTTGATCGTTGTGTTGTTGTCCTCGACGATGTCGAATATGCCTTGTAAAGGAAAAAGGGAGACGGGTTAGTTTTCGTGAAAAACAATCCGACTCGAGTGGACCAATGTTTGCGTTGATGCAAAATATGAAATAGAAGAGAAATAAAAACACAATGGTTTAGAATTTTTTCCAAACGTATATTTGGATTTATTTATTGGATTGTTCGTGGAACAGTATATTTTACCTTTTCTACAGGGTTTGATGATTTCTGGTCGTGAACCAAAGAACGAGTGTTATTAAAAGCTAAGATGTCACAATGCGGCGCTTTGACATAGTTACTCGTTATATTTTGCTACTACCTTTTGTCTTTAGTACGAAATAATCAAAGACGTATATAAAGGTAGTGAACAAGATATAACGATGGGGGCACAATTTACATTAATTCAAAAGAAATTATTTCAAAATAATCACACTTATTTGGTCCAAGGACGAACCCTATTGAAATTCAAAAAAATCGGTTCGAATTTAGATATAGCTCCAATATGTATTTTTGTCCGATTTTAGGTAAATGGTGCACCAAAATTCCTGAAAATCATTCAATTTGCACGAATTTTGACATAGCATACTGCATTAAGACTAGAATGATGTGTGCTAATTTTCGTGAAAATCGGTTCAGATTGTGCACCAAGGCCCCTATATATCCATCGATTTGCACGAAATTTGGCATAACGTACTGGATTATGTCTAGAATGATGTGTGCTAATTTTCGTGAAAATCGGTTCAGATATAGCTCCCATATATAGTACAGGTCGCATTTATGATCCGATTTAGATGAAATTTGGCACAGTTCCCTTATTTGGCCCAAGGACGAACGGTATTGAAATTGGAGAAAATCGGTTCAGATTTTGATATAGCTCGCATATATATTTTCGTCCGATTTAATGTAAATGGTGTACCAATGTCCCTATACATCCTCCGTTTTGCACGAAATTTCGCATAGCGTACTGATTTGTGTCTAGAATGATTTGTTAAAATCGGTTCAGATTTAGATATAGCTCACATATATAGTTTCGTGCGATTTTATGTGAACGATGCACCAAAGTCCCATTATTTGTCCGATTGGCATAAAATTTTGCACAGAGTACTGAATCATATTCAGATTCATGTCTGCAAAGTTTTTTGTTTAAATCGGTTCAGATTTATATATAGCTCTCATATATAGTTTCGTCCGAATTTTTGTGAATGATGCACCAAACTCCCAATATTTGCCCAATTGAGAGAAACATAGTACTGAATTAGGTCCAGACTAATGTATGCGAAGTTTTTTTTTTAATCGGTTCAGATTTAGATATAGCTCCCATATATAGTTTCCGATTTTTTGTGAATGATAAACCAAACTCCCAATATTTGTCTGATTGAGTAATATTTTGCATAGCGAAGGCTATTAAGAAAAAAAATGATGCGTGATAAGGTTTGTTGAAATCGGCTCAGATGTTGATATTGATCTTATATATATTTTCGTTCGATTTTATGTAAATGCTGGTTAAACGAAATTTGGCAGAGGGTATTAAATTGAACATAGTGGTTGCAAAAAACAAATGGTGTAAGCAACGGTTACTCTATTAGGTCCATGTGTTTATATATAGCTCTTATACATAATTTGACTCGATTTCATACAAATGGTACACCAAAGAATCCAAGTATGTCCGCTTGACATATAATTTTTCATTGATTTCAGAATGATATGTTTATGGGGTTTTTAAATTAGTTCAAATATTTATCTAGATAGAACATTTAATTTCGCCCGATTTCATCTCAATGGTCCTCCAAAGATTCTATGATCGTTCTATCTACAGGATATATGTCTGGCATGAACTCAAAGTGGTGAAGGGGGGTATCATATAGTCGGCCTCGTCCGACTTTTTAACTTTCCTTACTGGTGTAATATTGTTTCAGAAAAATATTAAAACCTATTTTTTAATATTTTGTGAAATTCAATACATAAGGTCCACCAACTGATATCGATTTTTTTAAAATATTTCGTAAGGACAGCCAATAGACGATGCTTTGAAAATACATGTTTAGGACTCTACATTCGTATGGACTTTGTTAAATATATTTGTTTAAGGAACAGAAACAAGAATCGTAGTATTAAGTATTTTTAAAAGATATTTGTTTTTTACGAACACTAATTTGTGTGTGTTTTCCAAAAACATGTTTTTTTATTTCGAAACATTTTTTTGTTTTGTTTGATTGGTGCATTTATTTACAAATACAAAATGTTGCTCAAGGACTATCAATTAAAGTGTATTTTTTTAAATATGTTTACAAATACCATTTTTCGTCATATATTGAACATCCAATACAATTGACTTTTTCCATTATGCCTCAACTACTACCAATGTCTACCTCATTAACACTTGATGTCCTGCCAGTGTGTATGATGGTACTTTTATTTAAATAAAATTTGTTATTTTAATTAATTTCTGTAACGACCACTCTCTCTCTCTCTCTCTCTTGCTGAAAAGGTATCAATGCATGATTAAAATGCCATTGTGTCTCTCCTCCGATTTTCTTGTTTTTAATTTTGTTTTCAGTTTTGTAATTAATATGTTATTTAATCATAAATACTCTTCAGCCATCCATTTGACCATTTTATCCAGGCAAGTGATGAACACTTTATTCATCCACATACAAATTACTATTGTTAAAAAAATTTAATACGCTTTGTCTTTTTCGAGCGGCCACTTTGTTGTTGTTGCTGTTGTTGCGTTGTGTTTGACAGACAACGAAAAATAACCGTTTAATTTGCAACATGATCCACAACAGATGACTTTTCATAACAAATAGCCATAACAACTACAATAACAACAAAGGCAAACGATGATGATGATGACAATAATTATTACGACAATGTTAACGATTGGGGAGGATGGTGTGGATATTATGTTCAAGAACAAAGGGGAGAGGGGCCACAACAAAAAATACATTCAAGTGGAAATAATTGGTATTAATAATGCTACAATAAATTTGTCACCTACTGCTGGATATTTGTCACTGGTTTGTAAAAAAGCATCAGCAATCACAAAAGCTGTACACAGAGAAAGGAACAACAAAATGTATACATATTTTTAATATAAAATAAATTAAGTAGTGGTATTATTTTAATTATTGTTTATTTAAGCAGAAATTCACTTTGGCTTATTTGTTGATTAAGGATACATATTTTGTCATATATTGATTGCTTTACAAAAAAAATCAATTAATAACAACATTGGAAAATTTGTATCCTCCTCCACTTTTTAGTAGAAAAAATAAATATATAAAAACCTTTTTTCAAGGACCTTGGATTTAAAAAAAAAAAAAAATTCAAAGATCTTCAGTAGGCATATTTTTAATACATGTTTTTGAGGACCTTCAATAGGCATAGATTTTTGAAAAAAATATTTTTAAGTACCATCTGCATACGAAGATTTTTTCAAAATATTTTTTAAGGATCTTCAATAGGCACATATTAAAAAAAATAAAGCATGGATTTTTTACAAATATTTTTTTGGGACATTCAATAGGCATGGAATTTTTAAAAAAAAATTTTCAAGGACCTTCAATAGGCATGGAATTTTTAAAGAATGTTGTTTTATTGTAAAAAATATTTTTTCAAGGACTTTCAATATGAGTAGATTTTTATTTTTAAATATTTTTTTTCAAGGAGCATTTTCAAAGATCATCAACAGGTCCATTCAATAATTTAGAGCATTACCCCTAACCCAGAAATTCTCGGTTTCAAAAAGTTATTATACCCTACACAACTATGTTGTCAGGGTATTATAGCTTTGTGCAGCCCCAAGAGTTTGTAACGTCGCGAAATATTGGTCATGGACCCACCTTTAAGTATACTGATCGTCATATGTCGAGTAGCTGAGTCGATCTAGGGATGTGTGTCCGTCCGTCTGTCCATTATATTTTGTAAACACGATACAGGCCACAGTTATGGACCAAACTTCACGAAATTTTGCATGTAGAACCGGTTCTGGCCAAAGATCGGTTAATATTTAGGAAAAGATCGGTTTCGGAAAAGATCGGTTAATATTTAGGGGATGGAAAAGACCAAATATTTAATTCTTGTCTGTTTTTTTGTCGCTCCTCAGTTCGCAGAGAAGAATAGAGAAGGGGATTGGGTCAAAGAATAAGCATGTCTGTTTTGATAAATATCGGTCAATATTTATGGGGTCAAATGGACCCTGACTTTCGTGTAAAAAATTATAAAAATTTGTATTATATAGCGTATATATTTACTCCTGAAGGACATAGACCCGAAAAGCATAGACCCATAGCATATCCAAGACGAGTGGTTGACCTTTAAATTGATACCAATTATATTGTCGTATAAACTCGGATTTGGGGTTACACATGTGTTTACGATATTATTTAATAAACCATTACCACACTAGATGGTGGAAGTATAGCGCTGATCACTTTGAAATTTTCTATGAGGATTAAGTTATGGTCAAGGACAACGCCTATAATTTTCGGTGATGATCAGATAATAATATTGGGATGAAGTGGACCAAAAACTTATTTTTTTGTGTTTTTTTCGAGTGAATCTAAAGGCCACTTTACAGCACAACCCATGGTGAAGGAAATCTGGACAATTAATTAGAAGGGCTGTATTGAATATTCGTAATAATAATATTTGTTGACCTCTAGTAGGCCAAGAGGATGCAAATATCGCGAAGTATTACCCAAGCTCAGAATTTACTACCACAGAAAGTTAGAAATTCGTGGAAGTTGTGTAGGGTATCATATTTTTGTCAAGGAGTACCAGTAGGCGTCGATTTTTAAAAAAATATTTTATTGAAGGAATAGCAGTGGGCGTCGATTTTTAAAGATTTTTTTCAAGGCCTGGATTTTTAATTCATATTCTTTCAAAACAATCAATAATCCCTGACCATCAATAAGCTTGGATTTTTTAAGAATACTTTTTTAAGGAATATCAGTAGGCATCGATTTTTAAAGAATATTTTTGGCGTCAATTTTTAAAGAATACTTTTTTAAGGAATATCAGTAGATATCGATTTTTAAAGAATATTTTATTCAAGGCCTGGATTTTTAATGCATATTCTTTCAAGTAGTATCAATAGTCCCTGAATATTTTTTCAAGGACGGTTGTATCAATGGATATTCTTTTAAGGATTATCAATAGTCCCTGAATATTTGTTCAAGAGCTATAAATAGGCGCTGGTATTTTAAGACATATTCTTAAAGACCTTTAATAGGCTTAGATGTGTAAAAAAAATCAAGGACCTTCAATAGTTTTGTTTCACTTTGTTTAAGTTTCATAACCGAAGAGTCCTTAGTGGGTGGGTGGGTGGTTTTTGTTTTTGGTTATTCATCATAATTTTGGCTAGTAATATAAATTAGAGTCCATTTAAAACAGACTGAATTTTTGATGATCACAACATTATGTTTTTATTACAGAGAATAATTTAACATCAATGTCATTCATTATGAGAAGATAAATAGCATGACATCATAAGATGAAAAAAGATAATGCAAAAAACATCTTCGCCAAAATTAATATTGAATGACATTTGAGAAGTAATTAAAAAGTTGAAATATATTCGGCGAGTCTAAGTTATTTTTTTTTTTACTTGCAACAAATTACAATTCATTCTGGCTGAGATGAGAACGAATAAATAAATTCTTAAGTTCGGAGAGTAATGAAGGAACATTCATTTATTAAAGCAACCACATTAAGATTTATGTGAGAGAAAGTTTAAAGTAAGAAAAAAAACGCACACACACTCAGAGGGAATGTTTAATTCACGCATTGAACACACACACACACACACAAACGGGCATCTGTTTTAAGGTCATTAAAATGATATTCGGCGTGAGAAAAGTTGGGTTAACATGATCTTTCAACCGCAAAGAAACACGCACAACACACACACAAACAACTCCACTTGCGGTACTGCTGCCAATGCAGCAAAAAGCAATACCACAAGAAATCATGGGGAAACGCACACACGCGTAGAACACAAGCAGAAAATAATATTAAATTAATTAAATACTTTACACAAACAATAAATGAATAACTGGTTGTGAAATGACATACATATGTATATGATGAAGGCATGCACGTATGTCGCTTTGTTTGTCATGTTGCATACAAATTTTAATTGTTAATTTACAGGCTATTATGTGCAAAACAAAATTTCACCTGCATGTTAATGTTGAAATTAGGACCAGGAACGAGAAATAAAATTCAGTGCATATAATATTTTTTGGACGTTTTAGAAGTTGCAAATTGTAAAATGAGTATTAGTAATGGCCTCATTGTCTCATTGTTTTCTAAAAAGTTAGATATCCATCGTAGCCCGAGAAATATGATGTACAATTTCCGATACAGGCGTATGGACTTGTAGGGGTCTAATTCTACAGAGTAGCTTTAGAGCCGAAAGTATTTGTTGCACAAAGACGAATGGATATTAGACAACACAAGAAATATACAGGCGATACTTACGTGTTGCTAATTAGGAACTGATGGTGGTTGGTAAAAATAAAACACTTGTTTAATTTAAGGACTCTGGCGGTCTGAATTTATGTTTTATTCCTTAAAAATAATTTTTAATGTTTTTGCGGCAAAGTATTTTTTCCCCCAAACTGTAGTTTTCAAGTTTTAGTTAGTTTTCGGTTACCAGCCGAACTATTCAAGACTGGTGGCCAGATGCTGGTCAGGAGAATGCACCAGCTGATTAACACAATTTGGCTAGATGAATGCATGCCCAATGATTGGAACCTCAGCATCCTGTGTCCCGTGCACAAAAAAGGAGACAAGACGATATGTGCCAACTATAGAGGAATAAGTCTCCTTCCCATCGCATATAAAGTGCTATCCAGTGTGCTGTGTGAACGATTGAAGCCAATGGTCAATGACATCATCGGACCATACCAATGCGGCTTCAGACCTGGCAAATCGACCATTGACCAGATTTTCCTGGAAAAGACCCACGAAAAACACATCGACACATATCACCTATTTGTCGACTATAAAGCCGCATTCGACAGCCCTATCCGTTCAAAGGTGTTTAAAGCCATGTCTGCGTTCGGCATTCCTGCAAAATTAATACGGCTATGTTTAACATCCTCCTGGAAAAGACCATACGAGACGCAAAGGTGAACAGAAATGGCACTCTGTACACCACCTTTGAACAAATTGAGAGGAAGTCTGCCAAAGTGGGTCTGGCAGTAAATGGCGAGAAGACCAAGCTGATGGTATCAATGCGCAAGACGTCCAGTAGACTCGGACCAACTGTGGAACTTGAGAACTACAGCTTCGAGGTAGTTAAAGACTTTATATACCTTGGTACCGCCATAAATAAAACGAATGATATCAGTTTTGAAATTCGGAGAAGGATTGTGATGGCCAACAGATGCTACTATGGTCTAAGTAAGCAGTTTAGAAACAAGGCCACCTCTCGCCAGACCAAACTCACACTTTACAAGACGCTGATACTACCCGTGCTATTATATGGATCAGAAGCATGGGTACTTGCGCAAGCAGATGAGGCAGCGCTTGGGGTGTTTGAGAGAAAAATTCTCCGAAAGATCTACGGGCCGATCTGCGTCGACGGTGAATATCGGCGTCGAATGAACCACGAGCTCTACAATTTATACGCAGACATCGACATAGTCAGTCGTATTGAGCTGCAGCGACTACGGTGGCTAGTCCATGTTGTGCGGATGAATGAAGATGCCCCAGCTCAAAAGGCATATAAAAATGACCCTACGGATGGTTCCCGTAGAAGGGGAAGGCCACGAATTAGATGGAAAGATCAAGTAGAAAAAAACATCTTGGAACGTGGTCTTCCAAATTGGTGGACTTGCGCACAAGACCGACGCGCTTGGAAATCTTTTTTAAGCTCGGCTTATGGAACAACCGTTCTGTAACAAGCCAGCTAAGTAAGTAAGTACTGTAGTTTTCAATGATGGAATTTACCAGAAAGCACCGCGCTTCAATGCAAATTTCACGTCCTCAGATATAAATGAGGCCAAGTCATTAAATTCAAATAATCTTTTGCAATAGTCAGATCATTAGTTTATGATGTAAGGTATTCCGAGTGCAGCGATATTTGTTATTGTGAAAATAGTGCAACATTAATGTGACTTCAAAGAATGCAGTTTGCATTCTTTGAAGCCTCTTTAATGAGTGGGAAACACAACAGGTCTATTTTGTAAACTAAATCTCCGAAAAACGACAGGAATCAGAATAAGGTAAAAGCGATTGCAATAATCCATAAATATGACTTCGAAATATCCACCATATTCTTCAGAACAGCTCAACAGTTTCCAGTGAAGGGGTTTCCGATTAAAATGATGACAATTTCGAACCAATTGACAAATCATACTACAAATATTGTATATGGTGGGCTATTGGCATTCCAATAATCTTTGAATCTATGCTTCAAAGACACTGTGAAATCCTGACAATTTAACTGAAGTTCTTACGCTTACAGTATCCTTCGGCGCCAAAAATTTTTGACCACGCATTCTATTCTTGATGAGCGTGAACAAAAGCAAGCCATTGGATTCCAAGATTCCACTCTTTAAGAGGTCAAAAAGGCCGTGGTTTGACCTTGGGATACGTAGTCGAGCGCAAAAGTCGTCTTTTAGACTTTTCGATTTTTGCCTCTGACCAAAAAGTCAATTTTTAGACTTTTCGATTTTTGCCTTTGACTAAAAAGTCGACTTTTCGATCTTTCGATTTTGTCAAAACTGTTCAAAATCGATTTTCGACTTTTACTGACTTCTGCAAAATCGACTAAAAATTTTGATTTTTTATATGATTTATTGTGAACAGATAAAGTAAATTTTTGGAAAGTGCAATTTGAGCTTTGTGATAAAAAACCAAGTATTTATGAAGAAAATCGAAAGTCGATCTTGAAAAGTCGATTTTACGATTTTCTCATAGATCAAAAGTCGACTTCAACTTTTAGACTTTTCAATACAAAAAGTCGATTAGTCGAAAGTCGATTTACTTATCCCTAGTTTGACCCAAAGATTAAGAGGTCCTTTCTAAAGGTACAACATAATTCGTATTCTCTTTTTCGTATTTTTTTCTCCTTCCGTTTTTTTTTTTATTAGATTATCTCCAAAGATGCAAGCAATTTTTGGTGTACAACTGTCTGTCCGCACATCACCCAGTTTTCCCGAAGAAAAATACGATCATTTCCTTCGAAGTGCTTCTTCCAAGAACCATACGGTCGATCGTCACCTAGCAAGCGAAAACGTGCAAGCGAAAACGATGCGATACTACATGCTATAATAGTGCATGCTACTTCAATGCTATAGTATGTCAGAGTGAGTGCTATAGAGAGCAAAGGGTGTTGTTGGTTTACATCGCCTATTTCTGTTGTAACCTGGTGTGTATTGACTCAAGAAGGATTCAGACGAAGAATTTTTCATACCGCAAAATACTTTCAAAGTAATTTTTAAAAGAAAATTCACGAAATTAACAAATATTTGCATCAATTTCCCTTATTTTTTCCAAATTATTTTATTATTATTTAATTAAATTTGGACTTGGGTCCAGAAAAATCGCGACAGATTAATCCATGCCATTAAAATTCGATAAGATGCAAAAGAACGATGCCAAAAAACGAAATTAAATTGTTGCTCGGAAATTAGGTTTTGTTACATGTCCTCCATGAGGTGGGCATTAGCAATACCCAAATCGCTCGGGAACTCTATATCGAGGAAACCAAATGCCATATCTTCGGCTTGAAAGTTCGTTTATCACCTAGAACAATTTAATTGAACATTTGAATTTAAAATATGGACCTATATTCAAATTTTCTGCAAAGATATATTTTTTTGTTATCAACGAAGGCCACAGAATTCTACGCCTTGAGAATATATTTATACCCCTAGTCTTACGCACGTTGCTACTGCAAAAATTTGTCTCATCAAAATATTGCTTTTAGACACCATGTTTCTTTGGATCAAATCCGTTTGATAATTTGATGTCGATTTAAAAATGCCCGTCCGTCTGTCTGGACAACTTCATCCAAACTTTGCTCATCATAACATTTCTTCCCCAATTAGTTTAAATTCGAAGATGGAGAATATCGGACCACTCCTTGTGGCGAATGGATTATCTAATTTGAACCCAACTTTGCACAACCTATTATCTTGACCAAACATAGACCTGTTATATATAGTTGAAAATTTAATTTGAAGCGAATTGTATAAACGATTTTATCAACATTTAATCCGAATACCTCCGCAGACCATAGGCTGAGGGTATATATCTCTCTCGCCAACAACGACTGTCCACAAAAATATGAACATGGTCGGCTTCATTCTTTTTATTTAATGATCACTTCAAATTTGTGCATTTCATAAATGTCGAATAAGTGGCTTTATGGTAAATGGCTTGTTTAAATCCACCACTATGTTTGGGAAATTATTTTTTAAATCCACACCTATTGTCCGACATTGCTTGGGAATAATTAATTGAAAAAATATTTTGGGAATATTTTATTAAAGAACAGTCCTGACAATGCTTAGAAATATATTTAAAAATAAAAAAATCTCTCCTACAGCTCTGGTAGAGTTTGGAAATATTTTATTAAAAACTCCACGCCTATTCTCCTGATCCATGGACCCATTGATTTAAGGATAAGTAAATCGACTTTCGACTAATCGCTTAAGGGGTACCCCCCCCCCTCCTTCTCGGTGTCAAAAAATTTAATTTTATATTTTGAATTAATTCCAACCTACACTAATTCAAGAATGTCCCAATACATGTTCAAGTGAAAAATCTCAACAATTTGTGAAGATATAGCCGAAATATTGTGTTAGCATCAAGTGACAGCAAGAGGGTTTCTCAAACTTTAAACGCGTTTTTCTCCAAACAGCGTCTCTTAATTGACTTTTTGTATTGAAAAGTCAAAACGTCATAGTCGACTTTTGATCTTTGAGGCAATCACAAAGTCGACTTTTGATTTTCTTTAGAAATACACGGTTTATTATACCAAAGCCCAAATTTGATAAAATCGTAAGATAGAAAAGTCGACTCAAAGGCAAAAATAGAAAAGTCTAGAAATCGACTTTTGCGTACTGGTTCTACCTCATCTCATCACATCACTTTAAATACTAAAAACTCCCATCAGAATTTCATAGGGTTGAGTATGCGCCCAAACTAATCTCAAATAAATATTTCCCATTTCTCTCTCACTCTTCTATTAACTTAATTTTCTCCGTTTTTTGATCTATGCCATGGTATTTTGTGAATTTATAGCACGTTTTGTATATTTTGAAGCGTCATTAAAATCTCGGCTATAAAATATGCTACGTAAAATAAAATAGGAACAAAAACAAATACAACAACTTGATTTACTCCTTTGTATTGTGTCGTACTATTCACTTTTAATGTGCAAATTCCAAAAAAAAAATGTAGGCAAATGGATTTTGTTGGTTGGTGTTGGTGATTCTTTGTCAAAACACTTCACGTCCGATGGCGCCAACGACGAACAAAGAAGACGACATTGTCATCAGAATCTAAAAATCAAGACATGTTAATGTCAAATTTTTAAGTGTAAAAACGTGATTATTTTACTTAAAATCCGTGATTTACGGAGCGTAAACTTCAAAGCCTAGCGAATGACGACAACGATGATGGTGATAAATCCCATAAATCCTTTTTGCGAAAATAAGTGTTGTAACCCATAATTCGTTGTAAGTGTGTGTGTGTGCATGTAGTGGTGCTAAAACAACCATAAAGTTGACATATGCTCATCATGACGAGAGGGATGTGAGAAGGGGAGATAGTACTCGTACTATCTAGTTTAAATCTATGTCAGCCTAGATGTTAATGTCCTGACATGACATAAGTTTACTTGACATTTAATGACAGCATCACAATGTGAGAGATTTAATGGGTTTTCATGGAACCAAAATTAAATGGGGATAGGCAGAGAGAGAGAGAGAGAGAGAGCGAAAATAGAATATGTCGCAATACATCCCATGCTTATCATTACCTTAAATCTTTTGTAGCGTTATCTGAAATTCGTTTCGTATTTACACTTGACTTATTTTGTTTTCAAAACAAATAAAAACTTTGACATAAAATGTAACACTCGAATATAAAAAAATATTTAATTCACATTCCATCTACAAATGGAATGGAAACAATATGCTCTCGCGGAACGCATCATTTCCTTCTTTTCGTTACGCTATAGGAAGACATAAAAAAATTTAAATGCTACACCAATTTTTTCCTTGTGGCATTAATTTATTTTTGTTTTCTTAAATTTTCATTGATTGATCTGCTCAGGCTTACCGAGTCATAGACTTTTAATTCCAATGTAAAGTGCTTGTGACAATGCCAAACAAAAATCATTGGTTTTGTTGGCACTCAAATCACGTAGATTTTCTCAAAAGTTTTACATAACATTATTGGAGATTTATTGGTAGATTTTATGACAGGATTAAGTCTAATGCAATAAAAATTCCAGGAAATTACATAATTACTTTGGTAATAAGAATATCAGAATATATAGACCTTGAAAAAATATTCTTTATAAAATCCACGCCTCTGATAGACCTTGAAAAAATATTCTTTATAAAATCCACGCCTCTGATAGACCTTGAAAAAATATTCTTTATAAAATCCACGCCTCTGATAGACCTTGAAAAAATATTCTTTATAAAATCCACGCCTCTGATAGACCTTGAAAAAATATTCTTTATAAAATCTACGCCTCTGATATACCTTGAAAAAATATTCTTTATAAAATCCACGCCTCTGATAGGCCTAGCAAATTTTCGTTTATAAAATCCACGCCTCTGTTAGGCCTAGAAAATATCCGTTTATAAAATCCACGCCTCTGATAGACCTTGAAAAAAATATTCTTTATAAAATCCACGCCTCTGATAGACCTTGAAAAAAATATTCTTTATAAAATCCACGCCTCTGATAGACCTTGAAAAAAATATTCTTTATAAAATCCACGCCTCTGATAGACCTTGAAAAAAATATTCTTTATAAAATCCACGCCTCTGATAGACCTTGAAAAACATATTCTTTATAAAATCCACGCCTCTGATAGACCTTGAAAAAAATATTCTTTATAAAATCCACGCCTCCGATAGACCTTGAAAAAACATTCTTTATAAAATCCACGCCTCTGATAGACCTTGAAAAAATATTCTTTATAAAATCCACGCCTCTGATAGACCTTGAAAAACATATTCTTTATAAAATTGTCACAAGAATATCAGAATATATAGACCTTGAAAAAATGTTCTTTATAAAATCCACGCCTCTGATAGACGTTGAAAAAATATTCTTTATAAAATCCACGCCTCTGATAGACGTTGAAAAAATATTCTTTATAAAATCCACGCCTCTGATAGACGTTGAAAAAATATTCTTTATAAAATCCACGCCTCTGATAGACGTTGAAAAAATATTCTTTATAAAATCCACGCCTCTGATAGACGTTGAAAAAATATTCTTTATAAAATCCACGCCTCTGATAGACGTTGAAAAAATATTCTTTATAAAATTCATGCCTCTGATAGACGTTGAAAAAATATTCATTATAAAATCCACGCCTCTGATAGACGTTGAAAAAATATTCTTTATAAAATCCACGCCTCTGATAGACGTTGAAAAAATATTCTTTATAAAATCCACGCCTCTGATAGACGTTGAAAAAATATTCTTTATAAAATCCACGCTTCTGATAGACCTTGAAAAATATTCTTTTTAAAATCCACGCCTCTGATAGACCTTGAAAAAATATTCTCTTTAAAATCCACGCCTCTGATAGACCTTGAAAAATATTCTTTATAAAATTCACGCCTCTGATAGACCTTGAAAAAATATTCTTTATAAAATCAACGCCTCTGATAGACCTTGAAAAAATATTCTCTTTAAAATCCACGCCTCTGATAGACCTTGAAAAAATATTCTTTAAAAAATCCATGCTTATTGGTCTTATTGGTCTGATAGACCTTGAAAAAATATTCTTTATAAAATCAACGCCTCTGATAGACCTTGAAAAAATATTCTTTATAAAATCAACGCCTCTGATAGACATTGAAAAAATATTCTTTATATAATCCACGCCTCTGATAGACATTGAAAAAATATTCTTTATAAAGTCCACAATAATCCTTGAAAAAATACTCTTCTTTTTAACGGTTCTTTCCCTTTGAATGTGTTCTTAGACTTTCCCTCGCTTTGTGCATAAAAACATAACCACAGAGAATTGTGGGGGAAACATAACTGTTGTATCCGCGCTCAACAATACATTGACCTCAATTTCAACCAAACATTGTAAAACGACGAAAGGAAAGAAAAGAGAAAACGTTTGAAAGCTCAATGACATTGAAACTATAACTTTGTTCGTCTTCGTTATATTTAATGCAGTTATATAGCTAAGATGCTATACAAATCTAAGGATTTGTCTTCTTCTACTTCTTTGAGAAACGAAGAATGATAAATGAAATCATGCATATCCTAAATAGACGGTACTCCTTGATATAAGAAGCATATAAATGTAGATGTGTGGGTGTGTGTGTAAAATATGAATGTGTGAATGTTAAGGAGATTTTTCGAAAGGAATATGAAAATATCACATTTAATTAGAATTGCACAAAAACTACTACTGCTGGCGGCTAGGTTACGACGATATGACTAAAAGGAAATACTTTGATGATGGAAAACATACACACACGCATATGTATAGAAATCTTAAGAGCCGAAAACCAACAAAAAAACGCCGAGGGCAAACTATTAGAAATTCTGCTAACAAAAAAGAAAAAGAAGAACAAAAAACGAATTCAAAATCAAAAGAAAATTGAAGGAAAAACGTAGCACAACTATTTGAAGATGTTAATCGAGAGTTTATCACATGTTGGCGGGTGGGCGTATTTACAAATTCCCCCCTTCCCCGCCTCTTGACAACACCTAACTACATGTAACGATGAGGAGAAGTATGCCACACAGCCCAGGCAAAAAAAGCTGAAAGATAAGAGTCAAAGTGTGTCAAAATCTCGTTTAGCACAAAAGACAATGTGTAAACGACAATTTGAAGAGTTTAACCACAAACGAGATTCGAAAAACAAGTTTACTCATCGTTTTTCCTTTCTGCTTCTTCTACTGCTACAGCTTTATTTGTTATTGTGTCAAAGGAGCTGGATTGTTACAAAGGAATATTTAGAAAGTATTTTATTTTTTTTTTTTTTTTTTTTTGCAAAAATGCTTGGCATGGCCTTTCTTGAGATAATGGTTTATCGATAAGACTTGTTAAACAAAACTAACAAGTGGTGGCAAAGCAAAAAATTTTAAACTACAAAGGGAGACAAACAGAAACAAACTTAAGAGGCAATTTGTATTTGTGAAAGTTTAAGAAGAAGTTGTTGACATTACGAAATATTTCGAGAAGAAAAAAACTATTAAATATCTGCTTTGTTAACGAAGTATGTAAATCTCTTGTAAAGGTTCTTAAGAAAAAAAGTGGATTTTAAAAACATTTCTTAGGGCCCATGCAAGCATTTTTTATAAATAATATTTTTAAAGGGCCAATACAAGAATATTTTTTTCATGGGCTATGAAAGCGTGAATTTTAGAGAATATTTTTTCAAGGACTATAAGGCGTGGATTTTTAAAAAAATATTTTTCAAGGGCTATAAGAAGGCGTGGATTTTTAAGGAATATTTCTCCAAGATCTATAAGAAGGCGTGGATTTTTTAAAGAATATTTTTTCAAGGACCATAACAAGGCGTTGATTTTTTAAAGAATATTTTTTCAAGGACCATAACAAGGCGTTGATTTTTTAAAGAATATTTTTTCAAGGACCATAACAAGGCGTGGATTTTGTTTAAAGAATATTTTTTGAAGGACCATAACAAGGCGTGGATTTTTTAAAGAATATTTTTTCAAGGACCATAACAAGGCGTCGATCGTTTAAAGAATATTTTTTCAAGGACCATCCAACAAGGCGTGGATTTTTTAAAGAATATTTTTTCAAGGACCATCCAACAAGGCGTGGATTTTTTAAAGAATATTTTTTCAAGGACCATAACAAGGCGTGGATTTTTTAAAAAAAATATTTTTTCAAGGACCATCCAACAAGGCGTGGATTTTTTAAAGAATATTTTTTCAAGGACCATCCAACAAGGCGTGGATTTTTTTAAGAATATTTTTTCAACGACCATCCAACAAGGCGTGGATTTTTTTAAGAATATTTTTTCAAGGACCATCCAACAAGGCGTGGATTTTTTAAAGAATATTTTTTCAACGACCATCCAACAAGGCGTGGATTTTTTAAAGAATATTTTTTCAAGGACCATAACAAGGCGTGGATTTTTTAAAGAATATTTTTTCAAGGACCATAACAAGGCGTGGATTTTTTAAAGAATATTTTTTCAAGGACCATAACAAGGCGTGGATTTTTTAAAGAATATTTTTTCAAGGACCATAACAAGGCGTGGATTTTTTAAAGAAAATTTTTTCAAGGACCATCCAACAAGGCGTGGATTTTTTAAAGAATATTTTTTCAAGGACCATCCAACAAGGCGTGGATTTTTTAAAGAATATTTTTTCAAGGACCATAACAAGGCGTGGATTTTTTAAAGAATATTTTTTCAAGGACCATCCAACAAGGCGTGGATTTTTTAAAGAATATTTTTTCAAGGACCATCCAGCAAGGCGTGGATCTTTTGAAGAAGGCTTGGCTTTTTTAAAAAATATTTTTTCAAGAACCATAACAAGTCGTGGATCTTTTAAAGAAGGCTTGGATTTTTTAAAGAATATTTTTTCAAGGACCATAACAAGGCGTGGATCTTTTAAAGAAGGCTTGGATTTTTTAAAGAATATTTTTTCAAGAACCATAACAAGGCATGGATTATTTTAAGAATATTTTTTCAAGGACCATAACAAAGGCGTGGATTTTTAAAGATTTTGAAGGCGTGGATTTTTTTAAAGAATATTTTTTCAAGGACCATAACAAGGCGTGGATCTTATAAAGAAGGCTTGGCTTTTTTACAGAATATTTTTTCAAGGACCATAACAAGGCGTGGATCTTATAAATAAGGCTTGGATTTTTTAAAGAATATTTTTTTAAGGATCATAACAAGGCGTGGATCTTATAAAGAAGGCTTGGATTTTTTAAAGAATATTTTTTCAAGGACCATAACAAGGCGTGGATCTTATAAAGAAGGCTTGGATTTTTTACAAAATATTTTTAAGGAATATACGGAGGCTTAAATTTTTTAAGGACTATAAGAAGACTTGGATTTGTTAACGAATAACACAAGGATGGATTCATAAAAAAAAATTCAAAGACAAATAACAAAAGAGTGTATAATAAAAAAATATTAAGCACCAATAAGCGTGGAATTTCGGAGGACAGAAAAAATGCAATCTTCGTAATTAAAAAATTTAACAAAATAATCACAATCTTATTTTCTAAATCTATTCCTATGCTTTATAATTTCATACTTTCTGATCCTTTAAAACCGCATTTTTGTAAATCCACGCTTAGTGCTCTAATAGTCCTTACATATTTATCCTTTAAATCTACCAATCTTTTCATCTGTGACAGTCAGATTTATTCATGATTTTAAATTTCTTCTGAACCTCCTACCCCACCTCGTTAATGTTTTCAACATGTCATCATAGCTTGCGGCCTCTCACTATTAAATGTTCAGTGGAGGATATGTTTCAATAGCGATGTTGTTCAGGATAATCAACCATGATGTTAATGCGAAAAACAGAAAATGTCATTCATGTTAACATAGAAAAAATTTCCAGTGCATAACTAACATGTATGCAAGCCGTTCTTCTTCTTCTAGAGAGGGGAATAATAGTGAACACACATAGCAGATTATACATTGTATATAGTTGTGTGTATAGTTTTGTGTGTACATTCACATAAATATAAATCATTGTACATATTTATAAGGGTAAATGGTTAATATGTATGTTTGCCTGCAATGACCTTGTGACCGTTTTTCCCCCAACAAGTGCTACCAACATTTGCTAGACGTTTTATCAATCTTTTGTTTTTACGTCAGTAGGATATCAGCTAACAGTCATAATAACCGTTATTATTGCTGTTGTTGTTGTTTTTGATGTTTCTGCTATACGGGGTCAATATGTTTTCTAAAGCTCTTGACATCTTGAAATCAAAACGATTAGAAGTGTAGACAAATGAATTGTTGAGAAGCTATTGAGAATTTAATTGATTTTTTTCTTCGTCTTCTTCATAGATTGTAATATTCTTTTGTAGGCGTTTTGACGGGGGTACTTTAAAAATGTAATCATTGAAATTTAATCTAGGATTAGAAATTTAATATATTTTTTTGTATAAGTAAAATAATGAAGATGCAAAAATAGCTTCAATATTTTCAAGATTTTTTTTTGTGCTTAATTAAAGAAGGTAATATATTAGTAGCGGAAAGTATCTATAATCAGATTATATTACATTATATAGATTATAAGACATTATTTATTAGTAAAAAATATGAATATTTTAAATTACATTTTCATGTTTCTTTGCAGGTAATTTGATGACAATATTTTAAAATTTATTGTGAGTAAAACAATAGTCCTTACAAAAATATATATTATTTCTTTATTATTAACAAATTGACACACAAATTTGGGAATACAAAAATATTCGCCTTTATGCAATGTTTCTATAATTCTCAAACTTATCCTAAAGAATTAAATAAATTGAAATCAAAGGAAAAGTCGACCTTGTTATACCTTACACAATTATCCTAGAATTTCAACTATTCGGAGATCTAATTTTGATCCCGGAAATAATTTTGTGACAATTAGATAATTCCAACCACATATGAAGTAGGGGAGACTCCTGGGGCACCTTCTGCAATCGCGTTTTCGATATGAAGCTCTCGCCGTACTTCTCTAGTTTTGATACATAGGTATCGAATATCGAAATAAATAACTGTCACAAAGTTTGAAATTTCTAGCTAATAAACTTATTTAGTTTTTTTTGCATTTTTACAGATGTTTTTGTAATATTTCCATTCCATTTCGTAAGTTTTCGTGTATAAAATTTTTCAAATTTTAAGACGATATTATTAAAAATTGGTTAGTTACGATGTGTATTATTATAGAAATATTTAAAAACATAATGTTTTTACAAGACTTACTTACTTACTTAGCTGGCTTGTTACAAAACGGTTGATCCGTAAGCCGAGCTTAAAAAAGATTTCCAAGCGCGTCGGTCTTGTGCGCAAGTCCACCAATTTGGAAGACCACGTTCCAAGATGTTGTTTTCTACTTGGTCTTTCCATCTACCATCTACCGGTACCAAGGTATATTTAGTCTTTAACTACCTCGAAGCTGTAGTTCTCAAGTTCCACAGTTGGTTCGAGTCTACTGGACGTCTTGCGCGTTGATACCATCAGCGTGGTCTTCTCGCCGTTTACTGCCAGACCCACTTTGGAAGACTCCTTTTGAATTTGTTCAAAGGTGGCTGTTACCGCTCGCAATGTTCGACCCATTATCTCGATGTCATCGGCGTAGGCTAGTAACATGTGTTGCGTGGTGTACAGAGTGCCATTTCGGTTCACCTTTGCGTCTCGTATGACTTTTTCCAGTAGGATGTTAAAAAGATCACACGACAAACTGTCACCTCGTCTGAATCCCCTTTCGGTATTGAAGGGCTCCGATA
The DNA here is from genome assembly GCF_032173495.1 of Musca vetustissima. Classification (NCBI taxonomy): domain Eukaryota; kingdom Metazoa; phylum Arthropoda; class Insecta; order Diptera; family Muscidae; genus Musca; species Musca vetustissima. Next base: position 19,824 of record NW_026881806.1, read on the forward strand.
GGTCATTTCCTACTTTAACTGCTGACCTTGTGCCACTTAAAGTTATCCTGCATAACCGTATTAATTTCGCAGGAAAGCCGAACGCAGACATGACTTTAAACACCTCTGAACGGATAGGGCTGTCGAATGCGGCTTTATAGTCGACAAATAGGTGGTAAGCGTCGATGTGTTTTTCGTGGGTCTTTTCCAGGATTTGGCGCAGAGTGAAAATCTGGTCAATGGTGGATTTGCCAGGTCTAAAGCCGCATTGGTATGATCCGATGATATCATTGACTATTGGCTTCAATCGTTCACACAGCACACTGGATAGTACTTTATATGCGATGGGAAGGAGACTTATTCCTCTATAGTTGGCACTTATCGTCTTGTCGCCTTTTTTGTGCAGGGGACACAGGATGCTGAGGTTCCAATCATTGGGCATGAATTCATCTAGCCAAATTGTGCTAATCAGCTGGTGCATGCTCCTGACCAGCATCTGGCCACCAGTCTTGAATAGTTCGGCTGGTAACCCATCGGCTCCTGCTGCTTTGTTGCTCTTGAGCCGATTAATTGCTTTTATGACCTAATCTTGGCTAGGTGGTATACACTCTATACCATCGTCTCTTATTGGTTCTGGGGTATCTTCTTCACCGCCACTATTTGATACTAGAAGCTTTTCGAAATGCTTTTCGAAATGCTCCTTCCAGATCCTCAACACGCTGTCTGTATCTGTCAACAGGTTTCCTTCTTCATCTCTACAGGAGGAGGATGTGCCTGCACCAAAGCCTTCGGTTTAGTGTTTTACTCGTTGGTAAAATTTCCGGACTTCATTCTGACTCCTGTACATCTCGATTTGCTCACACTCACGTTTTTCTTGTTCTTTCTTCTTTTCCCGGAAAATACGTTTCTCCTCTCTCATTTTCTCCCGATAATTCTCCATCACATTACGTGTTGCTACTGTCTGCAGTTTTTACAAGACTGATAAAAAAAAAATGAAAAATCTATAAAAAGTACATTCGGGGTAGATTCGGCATTTTAAAGTGGGGCACTTCGACCATATACAGATAGTGCAATATTATTTCCTTAACATGTTTTTGGGTTTGTCTTTAAAAATAATCCTTTAATATGGTTCGAAATTACATATATATGACTAAACGTGATTGTATTGACGAAAATGCGATAGAAAAATCCTATTTCTGATGTGTGTGCGACCTTGAGATTTCAACGTCCGCCGATAGAAAATATAGCCGTAAAATTCAAACATTGTGTCACGTATTAAAACCAAATAGAGCCTTTAGATGATCTGAATGTCAACCAGACTGATAGCGATGATAATTACCAGGCTATGACTATAGTGCCGAATGTGCCCCATCAAATGCCTAAGGTACCCCGGGTTGGGGCACATTCGGCGAATTTGATTTAAAAATATATTTTTTTAAGGGCCATACATACAATGACCAATACAGGCGCATGCTTTTAAAAAGACGATTATAGGCGTATAAGTATATATCGTCATCATAAATGCAAAGAGATGTAACTACAGAAAAATTCGAAAATGACTTTTGGGATGTTTGATATTGAAAATGAGATATAACGGCCAATTTTCTACGGTAGCCCCCATATAGCGGTATCCCAAATTTAAGTCTTCTCTTCATATTTTATTAACTAATCAGCTATAATTAGGTATTTTGTTTCCCACTGGGTGGACAAGTACCCTGTGCAAAGTTCTATCTAAAATCGGTCAAAACTGTATATGGGAGCTATATCGAAATCTGAACAGATTTTCACGAAACTTAACACAAATCACTCTAGACTCAATTCAGTACACTATGCCAAACTTTGTGCAAATCGAAAGAAATATAGGGGCGATAATGCACCATTTTCAAAAAAAAAAAAAAAAATCGAACGAAAATATGTGTGAGAACTATGTCTAAATCTAAACCGATTTCAACAAAACTTAGCACGTAACTCCAGACTTAATTTGGTACACTGTACAATCTCAATCGGATAATTATTATTCACTTTCTTGTAGTTACGTCCTTTTGGTTCAGAAAATATCAAGTCAAAAGGACATAACTAACATAAAACCTTTAAGACACAAAAAAAAAATAAACAACAAGTGAAAAAGCGTTAAGTTCGGCCGATCCGAACTATGGATACCCAATACTGACAGTTACGTGAAATGAAAATATGGGGAACATACCAAAAAGTGGATCTATAACGACAATTCTACTAATCGTTTGTTGCAAACCACAGCACTGTGGTACAGGGTATTATGTCTTTGTTACATTGAAAAGGAAATGAGATAGACACATGTTTCCTTTTGAGAATATGCATAGAATGACTTTCTAAGTCGATTTATGCATGTCCGTCCGTCCGTCTGCCCATGTTAAATTGTAAACAAAGTACACATCGCATTTATGATCCGAATTGGATAAAATTAGACACATCTAATTTATTTGGCCTTAGGACGAACCCAATTGAAAATGGGGAAAATCGGTTCAGATTTAGATATAGCTCCCATATAGAGTTTCGTCAGATTTTATGTATACAGCCCACCAAAAAACCAAAGTTAGGCCGATTAGGGCAAAATTTTGCACAACGTACACAAGTTACTATAACATAACGCGTGTAAAGTTTTCTTGAAATCTGTTCAGATTTGGATATAGCTTCCATATATATTATCGTCCGATTTTATGCAAATGATGCACCAAGGACCCAAAATATGACCGATAGCAACAAAATATACTGAAATTAGTATAAACTATCCTTTGACAAGTTTCTTTGAAATCGATTTCTATTTGGATATAGCTTTGGATATATTATAAGCAAATGGTGTACCAAACTCCTCATGTTGGTCAGATTGCCATGCAATTTTGCACAACGTACAAAATTGAGCATAGAATGACGTAGTTGTATTTTGTAGAAGTACACACATAGCTCAACGGATGTCCGATTGCTGTTTGCTTAAAATGGATTGATATAAATCAGTTCATATTTATATAAAGACAACATATTTTGGTTCATCCAATTTCATGTTAATGGTCCTTCAGAAATGCGATGGCTGTTAGGATGCATCTGTTTAAAAAACCCTAAATGCGGGCGGATATAGTCATTCTAGAACCTAACCTTCTAGTTTTTTTATCTCGATATCCTCCAAAGGAAGAAACGGATAATTTCGAGTGCAGGATATCCCCCATATTGTTGTGGAATACGGGTATATGGAGACAATCCCAAAACCCAGAACAAGTCAGTAAACTATTTTAATATAAAAAGGGGATTATATGGGGACTACCAATAAAATGGGGCGACTATTAATAATTTTTGGTGGGGAGATTGTTTACAATATACGACTACAAAATACCAAATTACAGCGAATTCGGTTGAAAACCGCGATCAAGAACCCCAAAATACCGAAAATTGGGGTTACCTTATATACCTTATATGAGGGCTACGCGAAAAAATGGACCTATATTTATAATTTTTTGTGGAGAGATTTGATACCCAATAAGAACTCAAAGTACTAAATTACAGACAATACGGTTAAAAAATCCGGTAAAACCCCCCAAAAACTGAAAATTGGGAGGTACCGCTATATAGGGGCTACCATAAATAGTGAACCTATATTTATAATTTTTAGTGGAGAAATTTGGTATCCAAAAAGAACCCATTATACCAAATTTTCAGCGAATTAGTTTGAAAAACGCGCTCAAGAACCCCAAAATACTGAAAATTTGGGGGTACCTTTATATGGAAGCTAAGCCTAAACGTGGACCGATATAGCCCATCTTCGAACTTGACCTGGCTGTGCACACAAAACACGATTCTATGCACAATTTTGGCGTTCTATCTCAATTCGCTTAAATGCTAGAGTGATTACAACAGACAGTCGGACATGCTTAGATCGTCATAGAATTTTACGCTGATCAATGCTTTACAAACGGAAAAACAAAACTAATATACCCTCCATACTATGGTGGAGGGTATAAAAAAATTATATATATAAATTTAAAAAAATTCCAGCCATGCTCCATTTTTATAGATTTTGTAACGTTTTTTGGTTCTCCTGTAAAATCAATGAAAGTTTAGTTACGTCCGTTTGCATTTATGATGATATTCTATAAAATATATATATATACTGTCGAAGATATTCTTTACCCTTGTCAGAGGCTTAATGTTTATAATCAAATGCTAACATAATTTTATAAATTACTAACCAAAATAAATATCTAGATTTAAATGTAAAATCACAAGTGTCATCATTTCCTACCAACAAAAAATCTTATATTAAGAGCATTATTTTATATGAAAATATTTGTTATACATTTAATTAAACTTTTAATAATAATAAATAACTAAACAATTTAATTATTATAAAAATAATAATAATAATAAATTCATTCAATTTTTAATTATAACATTGTCAAAATAGTTTATTCTTTTTAAAATAATATTAAAAAAACGCACACACAAATTTTATCTGTCTATTAAAAATTAAAACAGATATTTTAGTAAACAACTCGTATTAAAAAAAAAAAAAACAAAAAATTACTATTGTTATTGCAAAAATGTTTTTCTTCTGGAATTTCTATTAAATTAAAAATCACAAATTTCTTATATGACTAATTGTATTGTGTGTGTAAATGTGAGTGGTTGTGTGTGTCACATGTACTCACTTATAATTTTGCCATGATTTGCATTTATCTATGTATGTATGTGTATATGGTGGTTTGAAAGCCATAAATTATTTACACTTTGGCTTAGACGATGATAATGACGATGATGCTGCTCCTGACTGCCTGCCTGCTACAACTACTACTCCCTTATAATATCTAGTTATCACCAAGGCACATTCTCTGCTATTCTATTTAACGCTCGGCAGATGTCATAAATCAAAGGTATTTTCCATGGTTAAAAAACATTTCAATTCATTAAAGGAAATTATTATCACTCAAACACAGACACACATAAACTCACACACACACATCCAAACAGCCACAGTCAGTTATTTTAAGTGCACGTGTTTGCGTGAATGTGTGTGTGTTTGTCTCCATATATATGTGGCATCTACGTGTGGGAGCATAAATTCCTAAACAACCAACAAAATCACCGGGACATAAGTCTTGGAGAATAGTAGACAAACATACATGCTTACATACACAAAATGGGAAAAGTGGACATGGTCTGGACATACAGTGGAGGATAAAAGTAAGGGGGTAGAATAATTTATATTAAAACCAAAATTAAAAAAAATAATGTTAAATAAATATTTTATATTCTGTTTTGATTAATTCTGTATGGAGGTTTCAAAACTCTTCGATTGAAATTTTGCCCACCACTGTAATATATTATTTGTCTTACATTTCCCTATATATATATATATGCTTGTGCCGCACACACTCACACTCACCATCATCATCACATAAACATTAACATCAAAAGTATTACAAACCGAAAAGGCATCCTCCATTCTTCAGCACCAACATTACCCAACGTCCGGAGGATATCAAAATATTAGACACTGGCATGCAAACATTCAACATTTACATCCGTTACACATTACATGCGCTCCCCGAGTATGTGTGTGTTTGTGCGTCCACCACACACACACACATTGCATACATGTTCAAGTCGTCAAGTTGGAACAAGAACCAAGCCAACAAAAAAAGAGATGCCGACCCGGAGAACAGGTGGTTGGTATAATAATTCTTTACAAACGAAAAAATCTGTGTTAATTTTCCATTAACATGGAAGTTTACTTTTGCCAGACTCATTAATTTGTGCATGTGTATGAGTGTGTTGTATTTTTACGAACATGTTTATTATTATAATGTCTGGGCTGGAATATTATGTGTACGTCCGTACATAATATTAAAAGCTGTAGGTGGTAAAAAAACCTCAACATGTTTTTTATTAAAATTAATTAATCATACCAAGCTAATAGGAGGTTGTAATTCTTGGAATAAGTCTGTCCTAAGGCGGTCACAAATAATTATTACTTGAGAAGATGACGAGAGGAAGAATGAATAATTTCCAAGGATCTTAAAAATCCACGCCTTTTATTGGTCCTTGAAAAAATTGTCTTTATACAATACACGCCTTCTATGGATCCTTGAATAAAATAGTCTTTAAAACATCCACGCCTTCTATGGACCCTTGAATAAAATAGTCTTTAAAAAATTCACGCCTTCTATGGATCCTTGAATAAAATAGTCTTTAAAAAATTCACGCCTTCTATGGATCCTTGAATAAAATAGTCTTTAAAAAATCCACGCCTTCTATGGATCCTTGAATAAAATAGTCTTTATTCAATCCACGCCTTCTATGGATCCTTGAATAAAATAGTCTTTAAAAAATCCACGCCTTCTATGGATCCTTGAATAAAATAGTCTTTAAAAAATCCACGCCTTCTATGGATCCTTGAATAAAATAGTCTTTAAAAAATCCACGCCTTCTATGGATCCTTGAATAAAATAGTCTTTAAAAAATCCACGCCTTCTATGGATCCTTGAATAAAATAGTCTTTAAAAATCCACGCCTTCCATGGATCCTTGAATAAAATAGTCTTTAAAAAATCCACGCCTTCTATGGACGCTTGAATAAAACAGTCTTTAAAAAATCCACGCCTTCCATGGATCCTTGAATAAAATAGTCTTTAAAAAATCCACGCCTTCCATGGATCCTTGAATAAAATAGTCTTTAAAAAATCCACGACTTCCATGGATCCTTGAATAATATAGTCTTTAAAAAATCCACGTCTTCTATGGATCCTTGAATAAAATAGTCTTTAAAAAATCCACGCCTTCTATGGATCCTTGAATAATATTATCCACGCCTTTTTTTGGTCCCTGAAAAATGGTAACCCTTTATCTCACCATGTACTGCTTATCATTTGGTTGGACATATGTCCTGATTTCTTGGAAGTAATTTATATCAGCATTCCAAAATTCCCAAAAATACCCTTCAGCTATGTTTAGCACCAATCCTAGAATTTTAATTAATACTGAATGCATTTGCTTTAGATTTTCTGTTCTACTCTCATGATACATATCCTGGAATTCAATAGAAAAATGTTTATGAGTTCCTATCAAAAATTCTAGTAATTCTTCCCACAATAGTTTTTGAAAAATCCTCCCTCGAATTTCCACGAATGAAAATTTGTTAGCATTTGTGAAGGGGTTTTAATTAATTTTCGCTTCATTGAAACCTTACGAAATAGTAATTAAATTCTGTGTTACCCAAAATGCACTTAAAAAAATGTTTCGCCACCTTTTTTACGGAGAATTATTTTACTTGGAAAATCATAAATACCAACCTCGTTAGTTGTGTGAGTGGGAAAAATAAAATTGGAATAACCTATTCAATTTTATTTTCCAGTTTATGTTCAAAGTAACCAACATAATTTAAAATCATAGTGGTTTTTGTGGTATAGACTTGTGCCACACACACACACCGGCATAAATTTTTTCCTACGCTCACACATACATTCTAGAACGTATACCACTACACCACATAAACTACAGCTATACAACATATCTACAAACCTGACTTGTGAAAAGAGGTTATGGCTAAAATATTGCTCTGGTCCAGAAAATTTAACCTACACCGTTTGTATGTACATTTGGTAAACATATTTGTGAAATATTTTGCTTAACATGTTTATGGATGTGTGTGCATGTATGTGTTTTGTCGGTTGATTTTCACCTCATGTTCATAGATTTTCAACACGCATATCTACACACACACCCACGTCCTTACATATTGTTTAGGAATAACTCTCCACCCACATTTATGCATACTTAAATTATCTAAAAATGTATGCATGTGATTATTGGGTTTGTAGTGTGTAAATAGGTGTGAGTGTATGTGTGTGGCTCGTCTATTATTGCCGGTTAATATATATTTCCATGTGTTGTGTTGTAGCATTATATCTTCTATGCAAGGATGATTGCATACGACACCGGGTTCTCACTACACGAGAGGGAGAGAGAAAGATTGAAGGAGAGAGTAAGAGGGAGAGAGAGGCAGAGTTGTATAAACATTGATTTCTTTTCCTTTTCCAAAGACTATCGTAGGCGAGGATTTTTATACCCTACACAACTATGTTGTCAGGGTATTATAGCTTTGTGCAGCCCCAAAAGTTTGTAACACCGTGAAATATTGGTCCTAGACCCACCTTTAGGTATACCGATCGTCATATCTCGACTAGCTGAGTTGATCTAGACATGTGTGTCCGTCCGTCCGTCTGTCCATTATAATTTGTAAACACGATACAGACCACTTTTTCCGAAATTTTGCATGTAGAATATCACCAATGAAGACCCCTATTGTTTTTGGAAAAGTTCGGTTAATATTTAGGGGATGAAATGGACCAAAAACTTTATTTTTGTCGGTTTTTCTGGTCGCTCCAGAGACCGCAATTATGGCCCAAACACCGCGAATTTTTGTATGGAGAAGGGGATCGGGCCAAAGAATGAGCATGCCTGTTTGGATAAAGATCGGTCAATATTTAGCGGGCCAAATGGACCCTGACTTTTGTGTGAAAAATGACAAAATTTGTATTCTAAAGCGTTTATATTTGCCCCTGAAGGACCTAGACCCGAGAAGTGGATAGAAAATTCAAGAGGAGTGGTTGACCTTTAAATTGATGCCAATTATATGGTCGTATGTCCTCAGATGTGGGAGTTACACTTAAATATTTACAGGTGCTTACGTATTCAAACATTATTAAGTAACCCATTACCACACTAGAGGGTGAACATTTACCGCTGATCGCTTTGAAATTTTCCATGAGATTCCAATTATGGTCAAGGACAACGCCTATAATTTTCGGTGATGATCAGATTATAATTTTGGGATGAAATGGACCGAAAACTTATCTTTTTGTCGTCTACTGAATATTAGTAATAGAGAGCCGGGTGTCAAGAGAGAGAGAAAGTTAGATTTTCGTGGAAGAGAGAGGTATCAGAGTTGTATAAACATGCTCCGCTCACTGGTTTTTAAAATATTTTTTCCAACGGCTATGACAGGATTGGATATTCTTAAAATACTTTTTCCAAGGACTATCACAGGCGTGGATTTTCTTAAAATACTTTTTCCAAGGACTATCACATGATTGGATTTTCTTAAAATACTTTTTCCAAGGACTATCACAGTATTAGTTTTTGTTTGTGCTGCTGCATTATATTTTCTATGCAAGGATGATTGTATACTACACCGGGTTCTCACTACTCGAGAGAGAGAGAGAGAGAGAGAGAGAGAGAGAGAAAGAGGGAGAGAGAGAGTTGTGTAAACATTGATTTCTTTTCCTTTTCCAAAGACTATCGCAGGCAAGGTTTTTTTTAAATATTTTTTCCAAGGACTATCACTGGCGTGGATTGTCTTAAAATACTTTTTCCAAGGACTATCACTGGCGTGGATTTTCTTAAAATACTTTATCCAAGGACTATCACAGGATTAGATTTTCTTAAAACACTTTTTCCAAGGACTATCACAGGCGTGGATTTTGTTAAAATACGTTTTCCAAGGACTATCACAGACATGCATTTTTAGAAATAATTTTTAAAAGGACCATCACAGGCATGGATTTTTTAACCATAATTTGGTTGAGGACAATCACAGGGAAGGACTTTCATTGGCTCCATAAGTGTGGATTTTTTAAGATTTTTTATCATGAACATAATCTACTTCCCCCTTCCATGTTGCTTACACATGCTATCATATCCTCTCTCATTCACATTCGTGGTCAACACAATAACAACACATTTAATTCCTGTTGATAGCCATTTCCACTACTTTCCGCTTTGGTCTAGGCGAGTGCACGGCCATCATAACCCTCTTGCTGTTTAATAGGCCACTTAACACATGCCTAGCCAAAGAAGATGAAATAAATATGGAGACTCTCACCCATACCATTACCATTAAATGTGTGTTGTGATTGCAATTTAGACTAGGTCCTCGCAGCAATGTCCTGTGTTCGATTTGCTGTGTTTCAACCACAAAAAATAACATATCTGAAAAAAAATTTGTAAGACCATAGGATTTTTTGTTGTTGTCGTCTGATATTGATATATGATTATTATGAATTTTCTTACTGCTTACTGCTCTCTATTGCCGTAATGGCCTTTATTGGGTGCGTGTGTGTATATAACTATATTTTGTTTCATTACTCTTAACTTTAAGTTTATCCTTTTCGGAAACAGTAAACGTGACCAGAATGAAATGGGGATACTGTGTACTGACTAACATTTTTTTTTTTTTTTTTGGGAAACCAGCATATCGAAAACAAAATAGAGATGTAGTCATTTCTTGGTTATAACCACATTAGTGCTGAGAGTCGAAAGAAAAAAAAAAACAAATATTAATAGGTTATCGCAGTGTAAAATGCTAGTGAAACGTGCCAGTGCCATACTGAAATGTCCAATAGCTATTAGGTTTTCTTTTTTCGGTGTGGACATACTAATGGCCAAAATCACTTCAAGCTAGTCATTGAAGGAAACATTAATATTTCGGTTATGGCATTCCAATGTGGATAAAAAAACCCTTTAAAGGACCATATTCAGGCGTGGATTTTTTAAAAATATTTTTTCATGGACCATATATAGGCGTGGATTTTTTAAAAATATTTTGTCATGGACCATATATAGGCGTGGATTTTTTAAAAAATATTTTTCCATGGACCATATTCAGGCGTGGATTTTTTAAAAATATTTTTTCATGGGCCATATAAGGCGTTGATTTTTTAAAAATATTTTTTCATGGACCATATATAGGCGTGGATTTTTTAAAAATAGTTTTTCATGGACCATATATAGGCGTGGATTTTTTAAAAATATTTTTTCATGGACCATATATAGGCGTGGATTTTTTAAAAAATATTTTTTCATGGACCATATATAGGCGTGGATTTTTTAAAAAATATTTTTTCATGGACCATATATAGGCGTGGATTTTTTAAAAAATATTTTTTCATGGACCAACACAGGCGTGGATTTTTTTTAAAATATTTTTTCATGGACCATATATAGGCGTGGATTTTTTAAAAAATATTTTTTCATTGACCATATATAGGCGTGGATTTTTTAAAAAATATTTTTTCATTGACCATATATAGGCGTGGATGTTTTAAAAAATATTTTTTATGACTATCAAAAAAAATCCAAAAAAACCTCGCCTGGATTTTTAAAAAAATAGATGGTGCGAATTTTTTAAAAATATTTTTTCTGGAGGTGGATTTTTTATGAGACTATTATGAAGCGTGGATTTTTTGAAATATTTCTGGGTATTTTTATGTATTGTATTTTTATAGCCTTCACCACACTGCGGTACAGGGTATTATGTCTTTGTGCATATGTTGGTAACAGGCAAAAGGAAACGAGATAGACACATGGTTCCTTTTGAGAATATGTATAGAGTCACTTTCTGAATCGATTTATGCATGTCCGTCCGTCCTTCATTCTGTCTGCCCATGTAAAATTGTAAACAAAGTTCAGGTCGCAGTTTTGATTCGAATTTTGATGAAATTTGGCACAGCTCATTTACTTGGCCCAAGGACAAACTCTATTGAAATTGGGAAAAATCGGTTTAGATTTAGATAGATTTCAGATTTAGAGTAGTGTCATATATCAACGATATCGCATAATGTATTCATAATAATTGGCCAAAAAAGGCTTTGTGTACATGTAAGAGTTTAAATAAAAAAATAAATATAGCTCCCGTCCGATTTACGGTAAATGGTGCGCCAAAGTCCCAAAATATCTTTCGATTTGCACGAAATTTGGCATAGCGTACTAAATTAAGTCTATAATGATGAGTGCTAATTTTCGTGAAAATCGGATCAGATTTATATATATATCCCATATATATTTTCGTCCAATTTAATGTAAATGGTGCACCGAAGTCCCTTTATGTCCTTCGATTTGCACGATTTTTTTCTATGACCACTATGAGCCGTGAATTTTTTAAAAAATATTTTTTCAAGGACCAACACTATGCGGGGATTTTTTAATGTATATCTAGTCTAAATTGACATTATATTCCTAAGGTGTCAAATATTGCACATCCCTTTTTCTCTCTCTCCCTTCTCCCAAAAAACCACAACAATATTTATGTCCTTTCAAAACGACTACAAAATATAATTTTCTTTCTTTAAAAAGAAAAGCAACACAACACGAAGTAGGTTTATTTTGCGATGATAGCTGTGATTATTGTGTCAGGCCAACACTCAATTTATCGATAATCTTAAAAGTATAAATGAAAAGCAAAAATAAAAAAAATACAGAAAAAAGTAACAACACAACATACATAAATCATGGTATTCTCAAATGCCATTTAATGTGATGACCAGGCAAGCCTTCAATTACCGCTGGAAGGCGTAACAGAAAAGAAGAGTATCCTGCCTGCTCGACTCGGCAGGCCGTCTGGTTCGATGGCGGGCAGAAGGCATTGCATATTGACAATGTCTCCACAAACCAAACTCAGAAAGAATAACAAGAAAAAACACAACTCTAACGAATGGTTAAAAACTGGCAATATTTTATAGTCTCATTGATGCTATTGGCCATATTAACCGTCGTGATGATGTTGCCGATGCTGCCCTGATGCCAGGCGTAGAAGGAATGATGGTGTGATAATAATTCGTTTGCTACTTTTGCTGATGATGTTGGTCATTACTGCAAAAACTAGATAATGTTATTAAGTGTTGATTTATGTTTTATGGAAACAGCGCTATATATTTACTGCTGTTTTTCAAGTTTTAATTTTTTTTTTTTTTTGAGGATTTTTTTTTCTATTTCTTTAATGTTTTGTTTTGTAGGTTATTTGTGGTATCAATAGGGGAAATTGATTTTGATAGGTTTTTGAAAATGATAATGTCATGTTACTGGTGTTGAATTTAAATTAGGTTGGTATATGAACATATTAAGAGGAATTCAATGCGTAGAATTTAAAGGAAATAAATAGTTTTCTTTAATAAATTCACGTCTTTTTTGGTCCTTGAAAATATATTCTTAAATAAATCAACGACTTTTTGGCCCTTGAAAAAATCTTCCTTAATATATCCACGCCTTTTTGGTCCTTGAAAAATCTTTTTGCCCCCTAAAAAAATATACCTTAACAAATCCACGCATTTTTGTCCTTGAAAACTATTCCTTAATAAATCCATGCCTTTTTGGTCCTTAAAAAAATAATATTTAAAAAATCTTAAAAAATATTCTTTAATAAATCCATGCTTTCTGCTGGTCTTTGAAAAAATATTGCTTAATAAATCCATGCCTTAATTGGTCCTTGAAAAAATACACCTTGTATGGTTCTTGTAAAAATATTTATTAAAAAATCAAAGCCTTCTAATAGCCCTTGGAAAGAATTCTATGAAAAAATCCACGCCTTATGGCTCTGATAGCCCTTGGAAAGAATTCTATGAAAAAATCCACGCCTTATGGCTCTGATAGCCCTTGGAAAGAATTCTATGAAAAAATCCACGCCTTATGGCTCTGATAGCCCTTGGAAAGAATTCTATGAAAATCCACGCCTTATGGCTCTGATAGCCCTTGGAAAAAATTTTTTTAAAAATCCACGCCTTATGGCTCTGATAGTCCTTGGAAAAAATTCTTTTAAAAATCCACGCCTTATGGCTCTGATAGTCCTTGGAAAAATTCTTTTAAAAATCCACGCCTTATGACTCTGATAGCCTTTGGAAAAAATTCTTTTAAAAATCCACGCCTTATGGCTCTGATAGTCCTTGGAAAAATTCTTTTAAAAATCCACGCCTTATGACTCTGATAGTCCTTGGAAAAATTCTTTTAAAAATGGACGCCATATGGCTCTGATAGTCGTTGGAAAAAATTATTTTAAAAATCGACGCCTTAGGGCTCTTATAGTCCTTGAAAAAATTCTTTTAAAAATCCACGCCTTATGGCTCTGATAGTCCTTGGAAAAATTCATTTAAAAATCCACGCCATATGGCTCTGATAGTCGTTGGAAAAAATTATTTTAAAAATCGACGCCTTAGGGCTCTTATAGTCCTTGAAAAAATTCTTTTAAAAATCGACGCCTCAGGGCTCTAATAGTCCTTGAAAAAAATCTTTGACAAATCCACGCCTTAGGGCTCTTATAGTCCTTGGAAAAATTCTTTTAAAAATCGACGCCTTAGGGCTCTTATAGTCCTTGGAAAAATTTTTTTAAAAATCGACGCCTTAGGGCTCTTATAGTCCTTGGAAAAATATTCTTTAAAAATCCACGCCTTAGGGCACTGATAGTCCTTGGAAAAAATTCTTTTAAAAATCTCCGCCTATAGCTCAAATAGTCCTTGGAAAAATGGTTTAAAAATCCACGCCTATGGGTCAGATAGTCCTCGGAAAAAATCTTTTAAAAATCCACACCTATGGCTCAAATAGTCCTTGGAAAAAATTCTTTTAAAAATCGACGCCTTAGGGCTCTTATAGTCCTTGAAAAAATTCTTTTAAAAATCCACGCCTTATGGCTCTGATAGTCCTTGGAAAAATTCTTTTAAAAAACGCCTTAATAGCCTTGGAAAAATTTTTTTAAAAATCGACGCCTTAGGGCTCTTATAGTCCTTGGAAAAATTCTTTTAAAAATCGACGCCTTAGGGCTCTTATAGTTCTTGGAAAAATTCTTTTAAAAATCGACGCCTTAGGGCTCTTATAGTCCTTGGAAAAATTCTTTTAAGAATCCACGCCTTAGGGCTCTTATAGTCCTTGGAAAAATTATTTTAAAAATCTACGCCTTATAGCTCTGATAGCCCTTGGAAAGAATTCTTTTAAAAATCCACGCCTTATGACACTGATAGTCCTTGGAAAAATATTCTTTTAAAATCCACGCCTTAGGGCACTGATAGTCCTTGGAAAATTTGTTTGTAGGTTGATCAATACATAATTCTTGATGAAAATATATCTTTGAGATCATTTGGTCCTTGAAAACAGGTTCCTTAACATTTACACCTTTACGATTTCCATCGACCTTAATCAAATGACAAACTCGAATAAAACTTTTTAGCAAACATCTTTTCTTATTAATCTCCAATAGCTAACAAGAAATAAGTTAGCAAACATACTTTTGTGTCGAATTGAAGACATCTCCAAGATACACACACACACTCAAATACACACACACACATACATCCTTGAGTCAAAACTTTATTTTTGCATTTATGATCCAGAAAACCACAAACTATGTGTCACATTAAATGCCAACAAGGAAAACAAAAACAGACCGAAGAAGAAAACTTTGATGTCCATTTTATCGTTCCATTCTGGGGAAAAGAACAAATTTGTCAACATCCTCCTTGCTCACACTTAAAGTTTGTTCCTAGCGTCGTTCATTTAATTAAAGTTTTACAGCAAAAGGGTGAACATCAGCACTGGGAATCCGTTTTCCAATGGAATTTTCCATTTGATGGGCCAAGAAGGCACATCCTCCCTCTCCCATCACTGTCTTGGCCAAGACATTTGGGGCGAGAATTTATCTTAAACTATTTAAAAATTCATAGTCTTAATTAAGCATCATCATGGAATGGAATGGAGTTGAGTGCCAACAAGGCCAAACAACAACAGTAAAACTACAGCAACCACAACTATCTTCACCCAAAAAAAGGGAAACGGAAACACAGCGACTAACACATAGACATACACACAAGCATACAAAATGGTCGTAGATAAACATTTAGAGACCGGAGAAAGTTAAGCACTAACTAAATAACAACATCGTTCTACAACTAAAATTGTAAATTTGTGCAAAACTTTTTTTTTAGTTTGCCGAGGAGAGGAAGAAGTAGGAAACTTCTCATACAAATTTTGAGTAACTAGGATGGAATAAAAATACAACAACAACAATAATAATAAAACTCTAAAATAAACTCAGAACATAAACTTGTAATACAAAACACATATACACACACGTTTATGTAAATGTGTGTTGCTTATGCGTATGACCAAAAAAAGTTTAAATATTCATATTCCAGTTTCCAGAAGAGGAAAAAAACTTAACGGGAAAAAAGGAACTCTAAATACATACATCCTGGCGCAACGACCCATTTTATAATGTTTGTAACTACTCGTATAATCATAACACTTCAATAAGGAAACTTTTGAGAATGTTTTCGGTGTAAAAAGGGGTTCTAATATTGGTGTGATTGAAGTTTGTAGAAAATGTTTTAAGGCTCTGGTATTTTCTGATAGCCTTGGAAAACTTATTAAAAAATCCACGCCTAAAGGATCTGATAGTCCTTGGAAAAATTATTAAAAAATCCACGCCTAAAGGCCAGACTATGGCTTCAAAATTATTATTAAAAAATCCACGCCTAAAGGCCAGACTATGGCCTCAAAATTATTATTAAAAAATCCACGCCTTAAGGCTCTGATAGTCCTTAGAAAACTTATTAAAAAATCCACGCCTTAAGGCTCTGATAGTCCTTAGAAAACTTATTAAAAAATCCACGCCTTAAGGCTCTGATAGTCCTTGGAAAAATTATTTTGAAAATCCACACCTAGAGACTCTGATAGTCTTTGGAAAAATTATATAAAAATCCACGTCTTAGGGCTATGATAGTCCTTGGAAAAATTCTTTTAAAAATCCACGCCTTGAGGCTCTGATAGTCCTTGGAAAATTCGTTTAAAAATCCACGCCTTAAGGCTCTGATAGTCTTTGCAACATTGTTAAAACATTTTAAAAATGTTTCCTATGGCGTTGACAGACCTTGATTATTTTTTTTTCTTACTTTCTATCACACTACACATACAAGGTCCTTTCTTCAAAGAATTAAATTATTCACAAATTTTTTGGTAATTTTCCGATTAAATCTCTTTAAAAGAAATTTTAAAGACATACCCTCCTCATACTCGAGTACTTCCTTCCACCACATACTTTAGTGTGTGTTGAAAACGGATTCAAACGTGAAATTTCATAACATTTTCAATGAATTCAAGTTATGGATGAATGAAAATATGGGTCTGTGCATGCATGCAAGCAAAACTTAATAAATATTTATTGATATTTTAAAGAATATGGAAATTTCGCAATTTTTTCGTCGTAAAGGAGGGGAAGTTTTTCTTAGGCTTGTATTTAAATATTTTGTTTGATAACAACGTAACCGGAAGGAACTTTGGCAAACGGCATGCAAAATGTCAAGCAAACTCAAGTAGTTGGGCTGTAGAATATATTGTTGTTGTTTTCTTATCTTCGTCATATGTAAAACAAAAACAAAACTTTTCATTTGCCAAATTTCTTATTCTTATCATTTTTTTTGTTATGTATTTTTAAAAGGATTCAATATATTTCTTGGAATTAAATAAATATATATTTTGAATATTTAAAAATTCTCTAAAAACCCATACCTTCTGTTGGTCATTGGAAAAAATATTCTATAAGAACTCCACGCCTTGATGGTCCTTGAAAAAATATTCTTTAAAAAATCAACGGTTTATTTGAT
>NW_026881807.1:0-37265 GCF_032173495.1 Musca vetustissima
CCTTCAGGCGTGGATTTTTATAAAGGAATTTTCTGACATCCTCAAAAGACCCTCCATCAGGCGTGGATTTTTATAAAGGAATTTTCTGACATCCTCAAAAGACCCTCCATCAGGCGTGGATTTTTATAAAGGAATTTTCTGACATCCTCAAAAGACCTTCAGGCGTGGATTTTTATAAATACATTTTCTGACATCCACAAAAGACCTTCAGGCGTGGATTTTTATAAAGAAATGTTCTGACATCCTCAAAAGACCTTCAGGCGTGGATTTTTATAAAGGAATTTTCTGACATCCTCAAAAGACCCTCCATCAGGCGTGGATTTTTATAAAGGAATTTTCTGACATCCTCAAAAGACCCTCCATCAGGCGTGGATTTTTATAAAGGAATTTTCTGACATCCTCAAAAGACCTTCAGGCGTGGATTTTTATAAAGGAATTTTCTGACATCCTCAAAAGACCCTTCAGGCGTTTATAAAGGAATTTTCTGACATCCTCAAAAGACCCTCCATCAGGCGTGGATTTTTATAAAGGAATTTTCTGACATCCTAATAATACCCTGCATCAGGCTTGGATTTTTATAAAGGAATTTTCTGACATCCTCAAAAGACCCTACATCAGGCGTGGATTTTTATAAAGGAATTTTCTGACATCCTCAAAAGACCTTCAGGCGTGGATTTTTATAAATACATTTTCTGACATCCTCAAAAGACCTTCAGGCGTGGATTTTTATAAATACATTTTCTGACATCCTCAAAAGACCTTCAGGCGTGGATTTTTATAAATACATTTTCTGACATCCTCAAAAGACCTTCAGGCGTGGATTTTTATAAAGGAATTTTCTGACATCCTCAAAAGACCTTCAGGCGTGGATTTTTATAAAGGAATTTTCTGACATCCTCAAAAGACCCTCCATCAGGCGTGGATTTTTATAAAGGAATTTTCTGACATCCTCAAAAGACCCTCCATCAGGCGTGGATTTTTATAAAGGAATTTTCTGACATCCTCAAAAGACCTTCAGCCGTGGATTTTTTTAAAGAAATTTGTCTTACATCCTCAAAAGACCATCAGGCGTGGATTTTTATAAAAAGACATCCTCAAAAATTTTCAAAAGACCTTCAGGCGTGGATTTTTATAAATATCTGACATCCTCAAAAGACCTTCAGGCGTGGATTTTTATAAATACATTTTCTGACATCCTCAAAAGACCTTCAGGCGTGGATTTTTATAAATACATTTTCTGACATCCTCAAAAGACCCTCCATCAGGCGTGGATTTTTATAAATACATTTTCTGACATCCTCAAAAGACCCTCCATCAGGCGTGGATTTTTATAAATACATTTTCTGACATCCTCAAAAGACCTTCAGGCGTGGATTTTTATAAAGACATTTTCTGACATCCTCAAAAGACCCTCCATCAGGCGTGGATTTTTATAAAGAAATTTTCTGACATCCTCAAAAGACCTTCAGGCGTGGCTTTTTATAAAGACATTTTCTGACATCCTCAAAAGACCTTCAGGCGTGGCTTTTTATAAAGACATTTTCTGACATCCTCAAAAGACCTTCAGGCGTGGATTTTTATAAAGAAATTTTCTGACATCCTCAAAAGACCTTCAGGCGTGGATTTTTATAAAGAAATTTTCTGACATCCTCAAAAGACCCTCCATCAGGCGTGGATTTTTATAAATACATTTTCTGACATCCTCAAAAGACCTTCAGGCGTGGATTTTTATAAATACATTTTCTGACATCCTCAAAAGACCTTCAGGCGTGGATTTTTATAAAGGAATTTTCTGACATCCTCAAAAGACCTTCAGGCGTGGATTTTTATAAAACAATTTTCTGACATCCTCAAAAGACCTTCAGGCGTGGATTTTTATAAAACAATTTTCTGACATCCTCAAAAGACCTTCAGGCGTGGATTTTTATAAAGGAATTTTCTGACATCCTCAAAAGACCCTCCATCAGGCGTGGATTTTTATAAAGGAATTTTCTGACATCCTCAAAAGACCTTCAGGCGTGGATTTTTATAAATACATTTTCTGACATCCTCAAAAGACCTTCAGGCGTGGATTTTTATAAATACATTTTCTGACATCCTCAAAAGACCTTCAGGCGTGGATTTTTATAAAGGAATTTTCTGACATCCTCAAAAGACCCTCCATCAGGCGTGGATTTTTATAAAGGAATTTTCTGACATCCTCAAAAGACCCTCCATCAGGCGTGGATTTTTATAAAGGAATTTTCTGACATCCTCAAAAGACCCTCCATCAGGCGTGGATTTTTATAAAGGAATTTTCTGACATCCTCAAAAGACCCTCCATCAGGCGTGGATTTTTATAAAGGAATTTTCTGACATCCTCAAAAGACCTTCAGGCGTGGATTTTTATAAAGGAATTTTCTGACATCCTCAAAAGACCCTCCATCAGGCGTGGATTTTTATAAAGGAATTTTCTGACATCCTCAAAAGACCCTCCATCAGGCGTGGATTTTTATAAAGACATTTTTTACCAATATAATAACATATTGGAGTACTGTATCATTACACACACATATATCATTTGTACGATTGTGTTTATTTATCTAAACACAACACGCTCACAAGTGTTTATCCATCGATCCAACCATTCATGTTTGAAGTGTTTGCTACTTGTTGCTGTCGCTGTTGTTATTTGCTTCCATATTCAATTAAGTGTGAGTTGCTTTTGTTTTGCTATTTTATTTCTCGCGGTTTGATTCAACAAGTGTTTATTTATGCATAACATTTAAATTAATTTGCAAAGTATTATTGATTGATCTGATAATGTTATTCATTTGACAGCTTATTGTATTGTTAATGCGATTGAGTGAATGAAAGAAACATAATAAAAATGATGTTTTGTTTTGTAGTTTTCAGCATTACTTTTTTTAATGGATTTGATTTTTGAAGTTTTGGTAATTATGATATCAATAAAAATGAAACAAAACACTCAAATATAAGTGTCATATATGATTTTTATTAACATTAATAATCTATAAATTATTTTATTGCTATAAATTGAAGATGGGTTTTCGAAAAACAAAAGACTTAAGAAACATACACAGTTTTTAATTCACAAAACATGTTTATTGTTTAAAAATCGTCTATCTATGAAATTCTCGTGAATTTTTATACCCTGCGCCATAGTATGGAGGGTATATTTGGTAACTCACCGAAATAATCATTTCCGACCCGACAAGGTATATATATTCTTGATCACCGTAAAATTATATAACGAGTTAAAAATATCCGTATGTCTGTTGTAATAACTTTAGCCTCTTAACGATTTGATATTTATTGGCAAAATTTTGCATAGAGTTGTCTTTTGTCTGCAGTCAGGTCAAGTTCGAAAATAGGCTTTATCGTATAAACATTCCGTTTTTTCTTTATACCCTTCACCTTCACCCAATTGTCAGTATTTTGTTGTTCTAGAGCGCGTTTTACAACCGAATTTTTATTGGTTATCAAATTTCTTCACTAAAAATAATAAATATAGGTAAATTTTTTCGGGTGGGCCCCATATAAGGATACCCCTCAATTTTCTGTATTTTGGGGCTCTTGAACGCGTTTTCAACCGAATTCGTTGTAATTTGGTATTTTGTAACAAATCTCTATTCCAATAAATATTAATATTCGCCCCCTTTTAGGGGTAGTCCCCATATAATTTGAATTTGTTACAGTTCATTTATTTGGCCTAAGAACCCTATAGGAATTGATGAACATCGGTTCAGATTTAGATAAAGCTTCCATATATATTTTCGGCCTATATATCTTTCGATTTTCACGCAATTAGGTATAGAGTACTGAATTAAGTCTAGAAAACTGTGTGCTAATGTTCGTGAAAATCGGTTCAGATTAAAATATAGCTCCCATATTTAGGTAAATGTTGAACCAAAGTCCCTATATATCTTTCGATTTGCACGAAATTTAGCACAGCGTACTGAATTAAGCCTTGAATAATGTGTGCTAAGTTTCGTAAATATCGGTTCAGATTTAGATATAGCTCCCATATAGTTTCGCCCGATTTTAGGTAAATGGTGCACCAAAGTCCCTGAAAATCATTTGATTTGCACGAATTTTGGCATAGCGTATTGAATTGAGTCTAGAATGACGTGTGCTAAGTTTCGTGAAAATCGGTTCGCCCGATTTTAGGCAAATGGTCTACCAAAGTCCTTATATATCTTTCGATTTGCACGAAATTTGGTATAGCCTTCTGAATTAGGTCTAGAATGATGTGTGAAAATTTCGTGAAAATCGGTTCAGATTTGCAAATAGCTCCCATATATTATTTAGATATAGCTCCCTTAAATAGTTTCGCCCGATTTTAGGTAAATGGTGCACCAAAGTCCCTATATATCTTTCGATTTGCACGAAATTTGGTATAGCGTACTAAATTAAGTCTTGAATGATGTGTGCTAAGTTTCGTAAAAATCGGTTCAGATTTAGATATAGCTTCCATACATAGTTTCGTCTGATTTTAGGTAAATGGTGCACCAAAGTCTCTGAAAATTATTCGATTTGCACGAATTTTGGCATAGCGTATTGAATTAAGTCTACAATGATGTGTTCACCTCATATATATATTTTCGTCCGATTTTAAGTAAATTGTGCACTAAAGATCCACAGCTAGACCGATTGACACAACGTACTGAAATTAATATAAATTAATCTCTGGCAAGTTTGCTTCAAGTCGATTCAGATATAGATATATCGTAGCTTCCATATATAATTTCGACTTATTTATGTTTATTGTACACCAAATAATCAATAGGTGTCTGATTGAGATTAAATTTTAAACAGTGCAACATACCGAATAGAGTGTGTCAAGTTTGCTTTAAATCGATTTACACAAATCTGTCCCACTGTGCACAAATGACTCTAAACTTGCCCAAATGAAATGAAATTTGGCATAGGTTCCAGAAAGACATAAAAACCACATATTTATGTTCGTTCAATTTCATGTCAAAATTCCTTCAAAAATGCGACGTCTTTTGGATACATATATAGAATATACCCAAAGTGGTGAAGGGTATCATATAGTCGACCCAGTCCGACTTTACTACTTTCCTTACTGGTTTAATTTCAAGTTTTACAATTTCTTAGCCAAATACTGTATTGCTTGTCTACTCTGAAATAAACATTAAAATTATGGTGTTGATTTGTAGGCCCATATAACCAAATTCGTTTCAATGATCTCACATTGTCTAATGATTTATAAATTTATTTTGCAATTAAACGGTCACATTAAATTCGTCGCATTCGATATTCTCGGTTCAGGGGTGGGGGAGAGGAGGTGTGAAATTTATTAGTATCAACATTTCAACATTGTAGATAAACATTCACACTTTTCGTTTTTTGCTATTGGACGAAGATTTATATTGTTTTGACTTGCAAATGTGACGACGGTGGTGGTATACCGCCATGCATGCAGGCAATGCCAATGAATAAAACGCCCACTTGTTTCATTCATTCAGTTGGTCGATCGATCGATTGAACGAACGAACGATCCTCCGCGTCCGTACGATCAGATTGCTCTATCAGTTATTCATTCATTCATTGATTATACAATATGTAGATTTTAGCTGGCATCAGCACCACCAGCAAGCAGCATGCGAGTGTGAGTCCGACGATAAGGTGGTATTCATTTCGTCTCACTTGAAATACAATTTGTCTAATATAACAATTGTTGTTTGTAGTTATTGTTTTTTTTTTTCAAATAATTGCCGACAATCGGATTTACTTGAATGACTTGTTATGTGTATAATATAGCGTATGGAAGGAAGCGATGGGGAAGTAACCTGCATATTTTTCGACAAGTAAATAATGTTTTTTTTTTAATTCTATTTGGACATGAATTCGAATTTTTTTATGGGGTATACTTCTTCCGATGTCATTCATGCATCCAGTGTGGTCTGTATTTACATTTTATGAACCAGTTTTTTTATTTTATATTATTATTATTTTTTTGCTTTGTGTAAATTCATGCAAAACAAGTGACCGACGACCACTGAAATTTTGCATAGATTTAATAAATATTATTTCATATCGTAACGAACTGTCGTACTACTGTTACACTCTGACCACTTTGTTAATTGCAATTACATGTGTGGGCATATACACCGGTCGTTGTTACAATTACAGAGGCGGGCCACAATGGAGGGGAGAGAAATCAGGCCGAAAAATCAAACTTTTTAATGGGGAATTTTTGTCCTATAGGAAAGATCTGAGATGTTAAGAAGGCAATTTTAAGGCCACAAAGAAATATTTTTTATTGCCAACATGTTCCACATGTTGATACTTTGTAGGGGTACGCCGATGGGTCACATCTAGATTTGGTAAAAATATTACGATATGCAAAATTGGAAACCCCATTCGCCTGATATTGGATTTACAAAATTTCGAAGTTTTTTGTTGAAATGTTCCGGAAGGAGTTAAAAGATTAATTACATCGTAAGACAATGTACAAAGAGTGTGATAACTCAAATTCTCAATCCGATAAATTAATATTGGCATACATTACATTAGTGATTAAAAAATATTAGGTGTTGCAAAGTATGGTTTAAATCGGTGACTCCGTTCGCATTACATTATATTCAGCATGAAGAGAGGACCAATATTCTCCATCTGCGAACATAATTTAAGTTTGTCAACTCAGCAACACCCCTTATGATAGGCATCACCACCCAGGTATGTTACCAAGAATCTTCATGATTTGGAGAGAGCGGTCTAGAGGTACAAAAGAAAGCCTCTACATCAACGGGAAGTAGGATTGAATCGTATTCACATTGATGGAGTTGAGGAAGTAATTCGAGAATGCGGGATGAATACAATCCTCGGAGAAAAAACCCCGCCGCCGATAGCAGCAATTACCGACTCAATTCATATTGGGCAAGAATTGATGATACGATCGACAATATCTGACCGGCTTGTGGTAATGGTCCACATGACACGCTACATCTCTTTAACTGTCCAGGCAAGCCTACTCACCTAACCCATCTTCCCGTTGGGCACAAACGGCACAGGTGAGTTAGAAGCAGAATCCCTTCACTCCTTTGGTATATTCTACATACACATACATGTAACATTTGGGGTATATAATGGAGATATATCTTAATCTCAACCGATTTCAACGAAACTTGTCAGTGATTAATTTATATTATATTCAGTACATTGTAAAGAATTTTGTGTCAGTCGTATAAACTTTGGTTCTTTAATTCCCAAATTTCATGCAAATCGAAGGATATATAGGAACTTTTGTGCACCATTTACATAAAATCGGTAGAAAAGATATATATGAGCTATATCTAAATCTGAACCGACTTCCCCGATACTTAGCACCCCTCATTCTAGACTCAATTCAGTTCCCTGTGCCAAATTTCGTGCAAATCGAAAGATAAATATGGAATTTGGTGCACCATATACATAAAATCGGACGAAAATATATATGGTAGCTATATCTAAACCTGAACCGATTTTCAAGAAACTTAATACACATCATTCTAGACTCAATTCAGTTCCATGTGCCAAATTTCGTGCAAATCGAGAGATATATAGGTACTTTGGTAAACCATTTACCTTAAATCGGACGAAAATATATATGGGAGCTATATCTAAATCTAAACCGATTTTTCCCCGATTTCAATAGGGTTCGTCCATGGACCAAATAAATGAGCTGCACCAAATTTCATCCATTTCCGATTATAAATACGACCTCTACTTTGTATACAATTTAACATCACGACGGACGGACGAAAATGCATAAATCAACTCAGAAAGTGGCTCTATGCATATTCTCAAAAGGAACCATGGGTCTATCTCGTTTCCTTTAGCATGTTACAAACAAAGACATAATACCCTGTACCACAGTGTAGTGAAGGGTTTAATTAGATCATCAGTTACAAGCAAGAATTTTTCCTATAAAAAAATCTGATGGCTCAGTTACAATGGAGGCACTTTATTTTCTATTGATAAAATCTGAGACCTCTGTTACCAAAGAGGCAGTTTGTTTTCTAGACAAAAATCTCTTTTTATACCCTACACAACTATGTTGCCAGGGTATTATAGCTTTGTGCAGTTTGTAACGCCGCGAAATATTGGTCATATCTCGGCTAGCTGAGTCGATCTAGACATGTGTGTCCGTCCGTCTTTCCATTATAATTTGTAAACACGATACAGGCCACATTTATGGACCAATCTTCACGATATTTTGCATGTAGAATGGGTTCTGGCCAATGAAGACCCCTATTGTTTTTGGAAAAGATCGGTTAATATTTAGGGGATGAAATGGACCAAAAACTTTATTTTTGTCTGATTTTCTGGTCGCTCCAGGGCCAAAGAATAAGCATGCCTGTTTTGATAAAGATCGGTCAATAGTTAGCGGGTCAAATGGACCCTGACTTTTGTGTGAAAAATTACAAAATTTGTATTCTATGGCGTATGTGTTTGCCCCTGAAGGACCTAGACCCAAAAAGTTGATAGTATGTTCAAGAGGAGTGGTTGACCTTTAAATTGATACCTATTATATGGTCGTATGTACTCAGATGTGGGAGCTACACTTAAATATTTACGGGTGCTTACGTATTCAGACATTATTTAGTAACCCAAAACCACACTAGAGGGCGGAAAAATAACGCTGATCGGTTTGAAAATTTCCATGAGAAATCCAGTTACGGTCAAGGACAACGCCTATAATTTTCGGTGATGATCAGATAATAATTTTGGGATGAAAACTTAAAAATTTGTGTTTTTTTTTAATTCGATCTGTAGGCCACTATTGAAGCCCAACATCACAGCATAACCCACGGTAAAGATAATCTGGACAAATACAGCCCTCGTCTACTGAATATTAGTAATATTTGTTGGCATTTAGTCAGGTTTCAAGAGGGTGCAAATAACGCAAAGTTTGATTTTCGTGGGAGTTGTGAAGTGTATTATATGGTCGTCCCCGTCCGTCTATACTGCTCAGCTCACTGGTTTTATTTTATTCTATTGGTGTCATGGTGTCATTTTTTCTATAGAAGAATTCAGTTTCTTTTCAATAGAAAAAACCTAAGACCTTCAGTATCAAGGATATATTTCTTCTATAGAAATTAAATTAGGTCCTAAGATCTATAAAAATAAAATAATGCGATCATCAGTTACCAGGCAGGATTTTTTTTATAGAAAAAATCTGAAGGCTTAGTTATCATTGATGAATTTTCTTTGATATTGATAACTGATGCTTCAGAGGCGTTTCTTGTGTAGAAAAAAAATCTGAGGACTCTGATATGAAGGGGAGAGTATATTTTCGAAAAAACATCTGAGGTATCAGATACCAAAGAGTTTGTTTCTTTTGTATAGAAGAAATCTTAGGCCTCAATTATTAAAGATCCAGTTTATTTTCTATAAAAACATACTATGGGGCCTTCATTACCACGCTATCACTAGGAAATTTTCTCTACAGAAAAAAAGTTTTAGGCATCAGTTTATTTCTTTTATGAAAAAATACCTCGGTTATTTCTTCCTTGGCCCCTAAATTGTCCCCTCCCACTGCTACACCACTGTCTGATTTTTGCAAATGCCTGTAAGTCTGCCATGTTCGCGACAATAACAGACTGGATTATTGACTGACGAAAAAAAAAACAACAATATATTTTTCTAATTGTTAATACCATGTTATTGGTGCTGCTTTTGATGTTGTTGTTGCTATTATTGTTATTATTATTGCTGGTGTTGTCATTGTTTTGTTATTTCACTATTTACCACGCTAGACTGCCTGGTGTTTTGTGCCTTCTGGCAAGTCATGTTCACCCAGTTAAGTTCAATTACTACGACAACGACGACGACTACTACATCAGATCAGAATATGCCATAATTCATTGGATGGCTATGCATATGGACTCGTCCACCTATTCACTGTTACTATACCACGTCTACCAGCTATCGAACGAGCAATTTAATTATTCACGTCATTATATGCCAACTACATGCAATTGAAGTAATTGAAAAAAAAATACTTTTTAAATTTCAATCACTCAATCCCGTTTTGCTGTAATGGAAATTCAGATCAAAATCTATTAACGCTGTTCTTGTTAACATTTGTTGTTAGCGGAGAAGGGGAGATAGGGCAGATATGACAACAAAACAATAAACAATTTGACGTAATGTTACATATTTAGGGCTGATTAGTACTCAGTAATTACGATCTTGTTAGAATTGTGACAATTTAGAAATGAAAAAACAAACATAGTGTTTTTCTTAGAAACATTAAGCAACAAAACAAAAGACTTAAGAAACAAACTTCCTAGTAAAAATAAAATGAGAAATTAGTATTTGGGTGAAATATGAAATACCATTTATAAACAAAACTTTTCTAAATTGACAACAATTCTTCAATAACAACATTCTCATTAACTTTTCCCCCAACAAAATATTCTCTGAAAAAAAATTGTTGTTTTACCTTTCGCTGACATTACTGCTAATTGCGGTAAAAAATTCCTTTGAAGTGTCATTTGCCTTTTGTCATTAATCATCAATAAAATCACTCAATTAATCGTAAATCATATGACAGCTGTGTGAATATTTTATACGCCTTGTGTTTTAGAAAATCACAGCTTAGTTTCTGAGATGCCTGACCGCTAGTTGCCTATCATCTTAATTATTATTTAGAAATGTTTAAACAACACAACAACAAATAGAACTACAATTTCATAAAATAAAATTAAAAAAAAAACATTATTCCAATTAATTAACTACCAAGAAATTCTTTAAGCAGAGCAAATTTATAATAATAATGAAAGTTTTTTTTGTTATTAGAAAGCAATTAGATTTTAATTTAATTGGTGTTTTTTGTTGAACAATTAAATACAATTTTAGTAGAGAAATTCTTAATGGGTCAAATTATTTCATAGACTTTTTAGTAAAGTCAAATATTGTTTATGAGTCGTTTATTCTGCAAGTGGTTTAAGTCCATTTTAGGTTCTTATACAATCCTTGGTTTTCTACAAAATTGTGCAAAATTTATTACGTTATATATTCCGTCATGTTTGAGGCACAATGCCGCAAACAAAATTAGTACACCTTCACAATATTTTTGAAACAAATCAAACCCAAAACTTTCAATATCTTAAAATAAGAAAAAATTGACTTACACCACATTCAAAATAAACGACTCATATAATACAAGGTCTGGGTGGTATAAGGCCCAATTTCGGCCACCCAATTTTCGGTATTTTGGGAGTTTTGAGCGCGTTTCTCAATTTATTTCGCTATAATTTGGTACATTCGGTTCATATTATGCACAATATTTTCAGCTAGTCCCCATAAAAGGGTAAAACTCCATATATGGTATTTTGGGGATTTTGAGTGCGTTTTCAGCCAAAATTTCTGTAATTTGGTACTATCGGTTCTTTCAGCGTGTTTTAATTCAATTCGCTGTCATTTAGTATTTATACCCTGCACAACTATGTTGTCAGGGTATTATAGCTTTGTGCAGCCCCAAAAGTTTGTAACGCCGCGAAATATTGGTCCTAGACCCACCTTTAAGTATACCGATCGTCATATCTCGACTAGCTGAGTCGATCTAGACATGTGTGTCCGTCCGTCCGTCGTCTGTCCATTATAATATGTAAACACGCTGCAGGCCACAGTTATGGACCAATCTTCACGAAATTTTGCATGTAAGATGGGTTCTGGCCAATGAAGACCCCTATTGTTTTTGGGAAAGATCGTTTAATATTTAGAGGATGAAATGGACCAAATACTAAATTTTTGTCGGTTTTTCTGGTCGCTCCAGAGGCCGCAATAATGGCCGGAACATCGTGAAATTTTGCATGGAGAAGGGGATCGGGCCAAAGAATAAGCATGCCTGTTTTGATAAAGATCGGTCAATATTTAGCGGGTCAAATGGATCCTGACTTTTGTGTGAAAAATGACAAAATTTGTATTCTATAGCGTATATATTTACTCCTGAAGGACATAGACCCAAGCAGTTGACAGTGTATCCAAGAGGAGTGGTTGACCTTTAAATTAATACCAATTATATCGTCGTATGTGCTCAGATGTGGAAGTTACACCTAAATATTTACAGGTATCTCCATATTCGTATATTATTTAGTAACCCATTATTATATAGAGAACGGAAATATAGCGCTGATCGCTTTGAATTGTTCCATGAGGTTCCAGTTATGGTCAAGGACAACGCCTATAATTTTCGGTGATGATCAGATAATAATTTTGGGATGAATTGGACCGAAAACTTAATTTTTTGTGTTATTTTCGAGTCGATCTATAGACCACAAATGAAAGCCAAATATCACAACACAACCCACGGTGAAGGGAATCTGGACAATAGCTGTACTGAATACTCGTAATATTCAGTGGTTGATCTTTAAATTAATACCAATTATATTGTTGTATGTGCTCGGATGTGGGAGTTACTCCTAAATATTTACAGATATCTCCGTATTCGTATATTATTTAGTAACCCATTATCACTCTAGAGAGCGGAACTATAGCGCTGATCGATTTGAAATGTTCCATGAGGTTCCAGTTATGGTCAAGGACAACGCCTATAATTTTCGGTGATGATCAGATAATAATTTTGGAATGAAGTGGACCGAAAACTTATTTTTTTGTTTTATTTTCGAGTCGATCTACAGACCACAAATGAAAGCCGAACATCACAACACAACCCACGGTGAAGGGAATCTGTACAATAGCTGTACTGAATACTCGTAATATTCGGAAAATATGCCAGTGTGAGAGGGTGCAAATATCACGAAATATTGTCCAGACTTGGAAAAACATCCGCAGAAAATTTGAGTTCCGTGGTAGTTGCGTAGGGTATCGTATGGTCGGCCCCGTCCGACTATACTGCTCCTTCCATATAGTCTCCATGTACCACACTGTGATACAGAATATTATGCTGTGATACAGGATATATGTTTGTAACAGGCAAAAGGAAACGAGATAGGCACACAGTTCCTTTTGAGAATATGCAAAGAATCTCATTCTTGGTCGATTTATGCATGTCTGTCCAAGTTAAATTGTAAACAAAGTACGTCCTTCCATCTGTTGATGTTAAATTGTAAACAAAGTACAGGTCGCATTTATTATCCGATTTGGATGAAATTTAGCACAGGTCATTTATTTGGCCCTTATTTGAACCCTATTGAAATTGGAGAAAATCGGTTTAAATTTAAATATAGGTCCCATATATATTTTCGTCAGATTTTATGTAAATGGTGCACAAAAGCCACTATATTACTTTCGATTCGCATGAAATTTGGCATAACGTACTGAATTGAATCTGGAATGAAGTATGCTCAGTTTCGGGAAAATCGGTTTAAATTTAGATATAGTTCCCATATATATGTTGGTCCGATTTATTGTAAATGGTGTACCAAAGTCCCTATATATCTTTCGATTTGCATGAAATTTGGCATAGTGTACTGAAATAAGTCTAAAAATGATGTGTGTTAAGTTTCGTAATAATCGGTTCAGACTTAGATATAGCT
The DNA here is from genome assembly GCF_032173495.1 of Musca vetustissima. NCBI lineage: Eukaryota > Metazoa > Arthropoda > Insecta > Diptera > Muscidae > Musca > Musca vetustissima. The sequence continues at coordinate 13,515 of NW_026881807.1, forward strand.
CCAATATATATTTTCGTCCGATTTCGTGTAAATGGTGTACCAAAGCCCCAATATTTCTTTCGATTTGCACAAAATTAGGCATTTCGTACTGAATTGAGTCTGGAATGATGTGTGCTAGGTTTTGTAAAAATCTGTTCAGATTTAGATATAGCTTCCATATATATATTTTCGTCCGATTTTAAGTAAATGGTGCACTTAATAATCAAGGCTAGGCCGATTGACACACAATTCCGTACAATATACAGAAGTTAATAAAAATTAATCTCTGACATGTCTCGTTGTAATCGGTTCAGATTTTGATACAACTACCACATATATTTTCGTCTGATTTCATGTAAAGGGTGCATCAAACTCCTAATGTTTGTCTGATTGACACGAAATTTTGCACAACGCATCAAAATTCATAAAATTGTGACTAGAATGACTTTATAGCGTATTTTTTTTTTTTTTTTTTTTTTTTTGAAATTGGTGTATTATATAGTCGGCCTAGTCTGACTTTACTACATTCCTTACAATTTTTATATTAAAATGGTTAGCTGACTTGTTCCACGTTTTGGAGTTGTCCCCGTATTTTATTATAATATGGGAGATATTTTGTACTCGAAATTGTCAGTTTATACCCTACAACGTATGGAATTCTAAGACGATTTGACCGATTTATCCATCAGTTGTAATTATTTTACTTTCGGAGGATATCGAGATACAAAAAACTAGAACGCCCGCTTCGAGAATGAAATGGTATTGAGATACACATCTGAAATAATAGGACTACCCCCTTATATAATGTTAAACCCAAATTTTCCCTAATTCCTACACGATGTAATCAATATTGGCCCCGCTTTAGGTATAGCCTTATATAACCTTTCTCTCCAAATTGCAGTATTTTGAGGATTTTATATAAATGTTTTACCCTACCATGCGTAATCAATATCGGTCTACGTTTTAGAGATTTGAGGTTTTAGGAATAGAATAGAGACAATATTTTAAAAATCCACGCCGACAGGAAAAAAATTTTAAAAACCCACTCCTTGTTAGATACAGGATTTTTTTAAATTTTAAAAATCCACGCCTTGTTAGTGACATGAAAAAATTTTATTTCTAGGAAATTAAGCTTCAAAAAAATCACTCTTAGTTCTTTCCAAAAACATTCTTAAAACACAATCCTTAACACTAGATTGCCGAAGGCGTTCATTTTGATCTTTTTCAATTTCAAGTACAAAAACAATTGTGTATATTATGACACAGCTTTTTAAAATTTGGTGACTTTTTGTACCACATACAACTACGTTTATTACTCATAGTAGCTGCTTCCCCCTCTTTGATTCCCGGTATAAACATGTGCTATATCTACATTGCCCAAAATCAGTCATTTTGACCTCTTGCAAAATATTAAATAACCAAACTACTATGACCAGATCAGTACAACAACATCGAAAACCGTTTGCTACTCTTGAAACACAAACAAACACACAAATTGGAAAAAATAACTTTTATATTTCCAGTCAATTTCACTCTTAGAGTAAACACTTACTCTGTTTTGAAAATTTTGTCTGCACTTATTTTTCAAAAAGGGAAACCCGAAGAAAAAAAATTTCCTTACACAATAAAAGTTCTTTCAGAATGAGGTAATTTTGACCTATTTTAGGCAATATAGGTATATACAAATTTCCAGTCTTTCTAGTGTTAAAAAAATCTTAAAAATCTAGATTATCTTATAACAATTAAAAAATATTTATACTCACTTATGACCCAACTCATGGGCTATGGTATGTGAAAGCATTATGCCATTGTCTTCATTAACACTACAAGACTGTTTAGGTTTACACATTCCGCCAACATTGGCTAGACCCAGGGTCCTGTTGGTAAAATTAAAAATAACACACATGCATCAATTAAAAACGTATTAATGAATTCAAATCCCAATTTGAATTACTAAAAATGTTGTTATAACTAATAGCTACTTACATGCAATTATTACCGCATATATTTTTACGGGTTATCAAAACGGCTACATCATGGTGATGTGGATCCAATTCATTGCCGCTATTTAATTTGTGTTGCCAACTAGGGAAGAAAACAAAATCAAATAAAAAAATTGTATTACTCATGCTTTTAACAAAATGACACATTTCAAGATTATTTTAGCTGCCGCTAGTTTGTATAGAATTCAATCATTTATTTATTTTTCCATTCCATTGAATCCCAACAAATGACTTCCTGAGGAGTTTTGTCCCAAAACCTAATAAGAGTACCAAACAAGAACACAAATCCATATGTCTAGACATTAAATTATCTTATCTTATTTTGACAGTATCACGCAGCCAAACTTGAAAGGCATTGAAATGACGCGTTAAGTTGCTGGCGCCTAAAATGTACGCGCAGGCGTATGGACAGCAACAACAAAAAAGGTACGCGGATATACAAATGTCATACAAACGAACAAATGCAAAAAAAACTAAATTGTACTAAATTGTACGCAAAAAACTAAATTGTTCCTCACTTGATGTGAGGAAACGTACAATTTACCGATGTCTAAACACAGATGATGCCTGTCTGACATGACATGGCTATAAATAAATGAATGAAAATAGGATACAGTGGATTGAGTTCAGACTAAGGAAAATATTATTTTAAAAATAACCAAATAACGAAAATGGGGTGGTACCATTAAATGGAGTACAGAAAAACGATGACCTATGTCGAAATGGTTTGGCAGAAATCCATCCTCCAAAAATCAATAATGTCAAATTACAGCCACATCGATGGGAAAATCCGACTATACCAAAACCTAGGCAGATGTTAATATTTTTAAAATATCAACTAGCCGAATTCAAAAATGAAAAAAGCCTGCAGTCTTCAAATACGGTTAAATGGGGGTCTGCCTCGACACATTGGCCCAGATTGATATTATTTTATTGGAATATCAGGCGAATGGAATGTCCTATTTGAAGCAAATTTTGCACAGCCTGTTATATTAGGTTGGGGAAAAAAGAAATCCATTATGAACGTCGATAAAATCGGATCAAATTTGAACGGCATGTTACCAGTCGTAACATCGCACAGTTGCTAAAAATCGACCACAAAACTGTTTTACACAATTTAGACAAAGCTGTATTCAAAAAGAAGCTCGATGTTTGGGATCCACATCAATTAACGGAAAAATAAGATGTATCGAATTTCCACCTGCGAAGCCTCGGCCAAAACGGAATGACATAGACCCCATTTATTAAGGGAACCCCCCCCCCCATTCTCAATTTTAATTTTTCAAGATTTTCAATGGGCTGGTAAATCAATACCAATGCTTGTTAAGGTTTGTAACTTTGCACATATATAATTGAAGATTTAAAAGAGAAGAAACATAATTTACAAAAAAATTTTGTTATTGTTTTGTTGTTGTTTTTTGTAATTATAGAAAAGTCCTTATTTTTGATGGCGGGCATGATAACTCCTCACTGGAACATCGGAATCCGAAAATTCCAACGGTGTTAGAAAGAGTACATGTCTGGCTCTCGTATGAACTAGGATTATTGACTTCGCTCTAAAATTAACAAAATGGTGGACCTTTGAAAAAATATTTTTGGAAAATCGACGATTTTTTACAAAAAAACCAAGTTAAAAAATAAGGAAGATCTTCACCGATTGGTTTTATCCTAGTTCATACGAGAGCTATACACTCCCAGAGAAACATTGTAAAATTTGGAACTGATTGGATTATTAGTTTTTGAGTTATCGTGCCCGCCATTCGCAAAAAAATGTTTAGAGAAAAACGCGTTTAAAGTTTGAGAAGCCCTTCAGCCGTCACTTGATGCGGACACAATTAATCGGATATTTCTTCAAGAGATCTTGAGATTTACACTTGAAATTTTGTAGAGACATTCTTTAATCAGTGTAGATTCGAATTATATCAACGGATGATGACTGGAGATTAGAAATGGATTACATACCCTGTGCGAAAACGATCGTGGCCAAAGAGCGATGAAGCACCTCAAACGGTGGCCAAACCAGAACTAACGGCCAGGACGGTTCTGCTATCCATTTGGTGGGACTGGAAGGGGATTACTTATTATGAGTTGCTTCCATATGGACAAACGCTAGATTCTGATCTCTACTGTCAAAAACTGGACCGTACTAGACTCATAGAAGGCATTATGAAGTTACCTTTAAAATGGCAACAAATCAAAACGGTGCATATTTGGCCCAAATCTGACATTTTGAAGCATGTTAAATAAAGCCCTACAGTTCATATAAAAACCAGTAAAGAAAGTAGTATAGTCGGACTAGGCCGACTATATGATACCCTTCACCACTTTGGGTATATTCCACATATGTATCCTAACAGACGACGCGTTTTTGTTATATATCTATATCTGAACCGATGTCAGGGAAACTTGCCAGAGACTAATTTATATTACATCAGTACGTTGTGTCAATCGGCCTAGCTATGGATCTTTTCACGAAGCTTGGCAACATCATTGTAGACTTAATTCAGTACCCTATACCAAAATTCGTGCAAATCGAAAGATATGTAGGGAATTTGGTGCACCAATTACCCAAAATCGGCAGAAACTATATATGGGAGCTATATCTAAATCTGAACCGATTTTCTTGAAACTTAGCAAACATTATTATAGATACAATTCAGTACGCTATGCCAAATTTCGTGCAAATCGAAAGATATATAGGATCTTTGGTGTACCATTTACCTTAAATTGGATGAAAATATATATGGGAGCTATATCTAAATCTGAACCGATTTTCACGAAACTTAGCAGACATCATTCTAGGCCTTATTCATTACGTTGTGACAAATTTCGTGCAAGTCAAAGGATGGGGTTCGTCCTTGGGCCAAACAAATGAGCTGTGCCACCCTAGACTATGATTCTATGCATATTCTCAAAAGGAACCATGGGTCTATCTCAATTATTTTTTCCTGTTACAAACATATGCACCAGGATATAATACCCTGTACCACAGTGTGATGAAGGGTATAATAATGGATTTCTTTTCGCCCAACCTAATTAAAAACCAGCGAGAGGAGCAATATATTCGGAAGTGACCGACCACTTGATACCCTACACAACTACACGAAAATCTAACTGTATGCAGTTATATATTCTGAGCCTGGCAATAATTTGCGATAAAATTTGGTCACTTTAGGTTTTGGTTAATATTCATCGAAACAGCCGTTCTAAGTATTAAGGCAGATCCACTTCACCGTATAAAATATCTGACGTTCTGCATACAATAATAGCATCTAGAGCCACTAGTAAATTTGACAAAAAAAAAGTTTTCGGTTCATTGCACCGTCTAAATATCATCTTAGCATCGGCCTTGATCATAACCGGGACTTCATGTAAAATTTCAAAGCGCGACATTTCCGCCCTCTAGTGGGGTAATATTAATACTAAGCAATATCATAACACCTAGACAACTGAGACATCCGAGTAGATACAACAATATAATTGGTATCAATTATCAAGAAGTTGATAGCATATCTATGTCCTTCAGAATACAACATTTTGTAATTTTTCACAAAAGGACTAGAAACACTTTATACGGTTTTCTACAGACCAAAATAAAGTTTTTTGTCCATTTTCTCCGCTAAATATTAACGGATCATTACCAAAAACAATATGGTCCTTCATTGGCCAGAACACATCCTACATGCAAAGTTTCGTGAAAATTGGTCTATAACTGTGGCCCCTATCATGTTAATAAATTATAATGAACAGACGGACGGACACACCACTCTAGATCGACACGTCGAGATATGATAATGGGTATAAAAATCCACCTTAGGCTGCGATATTTATGGAAAAATATTCTTATTAAATCACGCTTTTAATAGTCCCTATAAATAATCTGAATAATACATTTAAAAGTCCATGCTAATTGCTCTAAAGGGACATTAAGAAGTATTCTTAAAAAAATAGCTAATAGCTAATAGCTCGATTAGACTCTGAAAACCTGTCGATAATATATCTCCTCCCCACAGTGCTGATTCTAAACACTGTGAATTGAATTGTATGTAAATGAAATATGCAAAATCGTATAAACGTATTCACATTTTGTTGTTGTTGTTGTCTCCACTACCACCTTATATTAGTAGTAGTAGAAAAACTACTCACCTACAGAACATATCCAAATTCTGTTGAGCATTCTGTGTTAAATTCAAATCTGGATGTGCTTCATCCTCTTCGAGCAGGATTATTTTCACCACCACAATTTCAATGGCATTACCAATACTGGGATCTTTGTACAGGGCTGAGACCATATTCATGATGGTCAAAAGATACGTCTCTACCTCATTATGAAAGTTAACCATTGTCGAATCGGCAACAATTAGAGTTTCAACATGACGTGGGCTGCTAATTGAACGTTTCATGCGTCGTTGTGAGTGTTGTTGTTGTTGATGGTGTTGCTGGGATTGATGTTGTTGTGTTGTGTGGTGATGTTGCTGTTGAGGTGCCAAGTTAATTGCGGATGGTGTTACTGGGCCAGAATTGCGTTGGTTTGATATATAATTGTTGCGGCTGTTGTTGTTGTTGCTGCTGCCATTTCGGTTGTTAAATGCTGAATGCTGTTGTTGATGATTTTTTATTTGATGTTTATGGTATTCCTGATGTTTTACATCCGCCGTGGTTGTCTCATATTTGAAATGTGGCTGTTGATGATGTAGACGTCTTATTTTACGTCCACCTTGTATTTTTAACTGTAACAGAGGAAGATGGAAATTAAATGTTAAAAAAATGTTAAAATTTACGGATAAAAATAAAGCTGTATGGATCTGGAAGTCCTATGATAAATATTTTTAAAAAATCCACATCAAAAGATCTTCTAGTACTTAAAGAAAAATTTTTAAAAATTCACGCTTGTAGACCTGAATTTTTGTATGATTCAAACTTATATATCTGATAGCCTAATCATAGAATCCAATTATTGAAAAATTATTTTATTGTTGTATCTCGTTCTAAACTCTCTAAACTGCTAAAATTAAATTTTATAAAAAATATTCACTAATTAAAAAAATACATATTTAAGGTTTAAAATTAAATTCAAAATGTTTTAGTCCATGGACAAATATTAGTGCTTATAGATCAGATAGTTCTTAGAAGCCAGTAAGGAATGTAGTAAAGTCGGATTAATTAGACACCCATTGATTATTTGGTGCACCAAAGTACCAACATATCCTTCGATTTACACGAAATTTGGCATAGCGAACTGAATTGAGTCTAATATCGGAAGAAAATATATATGGGAGCTATATCGAAACCTTAACCGATTTTCCCAAAACTTACCACTCATCATTCTAGACTCAATTCATTACAAATCGAAAGATATATAGTAACTTTGGGGGTACCATTTACATCAAATCGGACGAAAATATGTGTACACACATCACTCTAGACTAAATTAAGTACGCTATGCCAAATTTCGTGGAAATCGAAAGATATATAGGTACGTTGGTGCACCATTTACCTTAAATCGGACCAAAATATATATGGGAGCTATATGTAAATATGAAACCATATTCACGAAATTTAACACACATTTAGACCTTATTCGGTACGCTATGCAAAATTTCGTGCAAATCGAAGTATATACGGGGACTTTGGTGCACTATTTACCTAAAATCGGACGAAAATATATATGGGAACTATATCTAAATCTGCAATGATTTTCACAAAAGTTAACACACATCACTGTAGACTTAATTTAGTACGCTAAGCCAAATTTCGGGCAAATCGAAAGATATATAGGTACTTTGGTGCACATTTACCTTAAATCGGACGTAATTATATATGGAAGCTATATCTAAATCTGAACCAATTTTCCCAAATAAATGAGCTGTGCCACATTTCATCCAATTCGAATCAAAAATGCGACCTTTGTTTACTATTTAACATGGACAGACGGACGGACATGCATAAATCGACGTAGAAAGTGATTCTATTCATATTCTCAAAAGGAACCATGTGTCTATCTCGTTTCCTTTTGCCTGTTACAAACATATCCACAAATACATAATACTCAGTACCACAGTGTGGTGAAGGGTATAATCATGTCTAAAAATCGTACAATATTAAATATCTGGTAGCCCTTTGAAAAAGATTCTTAAAAAATCCAGGGCTAAATCCTTCCATAAATATTCTTAAAATAACGAAAGTCTAAAGTCCGTCGAAAATGTTTATTTACAAAAATATTCTTATAGTTCTTGGAACAATATTCTTAAAATCGCTTGTATCTCTGCCAATATATTCATAAATGGACGCTCCAAGGTTATCAAGATTATCAAGACCATGAAAAAAATATATATTTAAAAAATCGTAAAAATCCACTCCACTGAGAAAATATTTTCAAAATATTTGCTCTGCTATATTTATTTAAAAAACCAAGGCCTGATAAAACATTTTTAAAAAAATCTACGCTTATCGTCCTTATGGTCCTTAAGAAAATATATTTAAAAAATCTACGCTTATGGTTCTGATAGTTCTTGAAAAATATTATTTAAAAAATCTACGCCTATCGTCCTGTTGGTATTTATAGTCCTAATGGTTCTTCAGAAAATTTATTTAAAAAAATTACAATTATTCTCATGAATATATATTTAAAACTTCATGCTTATAATCATGATGGTCAATGAGAAAATTTATTTAAAAGGTCCGCGCTTATAGTCCTGATGGTCATTGGAGAAATATATATAAACGAGTTTAGTTCTGATGGTCTTTAAAAATTATATTTAAAAAAATCCACACATATAACACTGATGGTCCCTGAGAAAATCTTTTTAAAAACTCAATGCTTATAGTACTGATTTGATATTTTGAAAATATCCACGCATATAGACCTGATGGTCCTTAGGAAACATATTTATAAAAATATGCAAAAAAGTATTTTCTTTTTAAATCCTGACGGTCCTTGGAAAAATACATTTGTACAGCTTATAGTCTACCCTTGGGCCGTCAAGACTATAAGGACTATGGACGCTTATAGTCCACATTTATAAAAAAATCCTGCTGATCCTGTAGATATAAATATATTTATAGTAATGCGCTTATCGTCCTGATGGTAATTATAGTACTAATGGTTCTTCAGAAAATATATTTAAAAATTTTACAATTATCCTCCTGAAAATATATTTAAAAATTCACGCTTATAGTCTCTGGTCTCTGAGAAAATTTATTTAAAAGGTCTACGCTTATGGTCCTGATGGTCCTTGTAGAAATATATATAAAAGAGTTTAGTTCTGATGGTATTTAAAAATTATATTTAAAAAATCCACACTTATAACCCTGATGGTCCTTGAGAAAATCTTTTTAAAAACTTCCATGCTTATAGTTCTGATCGTCCTTGAGAAACTATTTTGAAAATGTCCACGCATATAGTCCTGATGGTCCTTAGGTAACATATTTATAAAAATATGAAAAATATTTTCTTTTTAAATCCTGACGGTCCTTGAGAAAATACATTTGAACAGCTTATAGTCCACCCTTGGGCCGTTAGGACTATAAGGACTATGGACGGTTATAGTCTACATGTATAAAAAATTCTGCCGATCCTGTAGATATAAATATATTTATAGATCTGATAGTCCTTGAGAAAATATATATTAAAATGAACGCTTATTGTTCACACTCATACAAAAATCCTGTTGATGCTTTAGATGAAAAGATATTTATGGTCCTGATAGTCCTGAAGAATATATTTTTAAATGCTAATATAGATGATTCTTGAAAAATTATATTTAAAAAAATCCAAGCCTTTAGTCTTGATGGGTCTTTAAAAAAATATATTTGAAACATTCACGTATATCGTTCTGGTCGTCATGGGGACAATATATTTTAAATTGCATTCGCATTATCCAGATTTTCCTCAAAGCTATATATTTTCCTTATAGAAATATATGGCGTAAAACTAAACTATAAAATTAGAGCAAATTCGATTGAAAAACGTGTATGACATCCTTAAAATACCGTACATTGTACAGGTACCATTAAAAGGGACAATAGCAAAACATGGACTTGGAAAAGTCCTTGAAAAATATGTTTCCCATTTCCAACCTCATTAATATTTTTAAAAGAAGAATTATCAGCCTTCCATGAGCGGAAATACTATTCTCTATTGCTTCTCAGCCATTCCGTCTACAAATGATCTTAAATTACAATCCAGAAAACACAATGACATTAAAAAATAAAAACAACCTACAAATTGTCATTTAAAAAATCCCAAACATTTTGCATCCATCCACCCACTCACCTTGCCTTGTGGTTGCCATTCCACGAGACGTGCTTCTATTCGTCGTCTTGGCTCCTTGGTGCCACAATTACTTAAAGTTCGCCTTTGACGTTTCGTTCCATTTTGCAACAATTTATGTGATGACTGGTGTTCTTTTTCTTGTTCCTGGTGATGAGGATGTTGCTTGTGCGGATGATGTGGTTTTTTTGTGGTCTACAAAACGAAGAGAAATAAAAAAATATCCTTGCATTAATGTCAGAATTTTTATTTAAATTTGTTCAGCATTGACAACTTTTTTTCGGGCAAATTCAATTTCATTGTGGGTTGTTGTTGCAGTAATTTGTCTAGATGTTTATATGGTTTGTCTCTTAACTGGATTTAGTAGTCCATTTATTCTGTTTTAGTAGTGCATCTATTTGTCTGTCCAAATGGTTGGCTGGCTGGCTGTCTGTCTCTATGTCTGCCAACTTGGACATTATACGACTGGTTGTCTTCCTGCCTTCTATGCCACCAGTGAATATTTGGCTTACATTTTCGATGTCTGTCTGTCTTTGTCTTTTTTGCTTTACTTTTGTTCGCTTTAGTTCATTCATAGTTACAGCCAGCCCACCTAAAAACAGTTGTCGTTCGTTGTTATCTCTCTTTGCCACTCTCCCAATCGCCCGCTCACCGTCGTCTTCCATGCAAATGCAAATTTCAGTAATTACCTTTTCCTTAACAGATGATCTTTGAAATACAACATGCGGATGTCCGTTAACGTTGTGGGCTGCGGCATGAAGTTTTGATGGCTCAATGTAATATTCATTATTTTTGGTTTTTATGTGACCAACCTGAGGAGATCGAGATGATAAAAGAGCAAAAATTATGAAAATAAATAAATATGATTATTTTATGTTAATATTATGCGTTGTATGTACGTATATTGTAATAAAATTGTAAAATAGATATGACAACTAAATATGAAAAAAATAATGATTAGCTTAAAAATTAAAAGACTTAAGACACAAACGTGGTAGTTATTGTGGTTTGATGTTTTCCATGTAAGTTTGTATTAAAATAAAAAAGTTCTATGAAGGTAGGACAACTTGTTTAAAGTCAGTAAAGAATTTGGAATGGCCAAGGTTAAAGACCCCATAAATTTAAATATATTCATGAATAAAATAAAAATGAATACTAAATCGATTTTTCAACCGAAAGATCTTCACAAGAAATTTCCACTATATTTCGAGGGCTTCACATAGCCTCCACTTTTGTGATCTGACAGTTATTTGGCACTACAAGTTCTTGGAGCTTAAAAAATCTTCGCTTAAAAAAGTTCGGCCAAATCGAACTTGTTCTATATATATTTTGGATAAATATTCCTTTTTATACCCTCCACCTAAGTTTGGAGGGTATAATAACACTGTGATACAATACAATTTTTTTTCAGGGGTTCCAATGTACCAATTCCGTTTAGTTGGAGTCCCTGGACCATGAATATACCTTTGGTTTTTCTGGGTCACTTCGAAAATTAGTTTTATAACGGTAAATGTAGAGAAAAAAGTGGTTTCATAGGTTTTCACTTTGAAACGCGTGTAATTTTGATTTCTCCGTTTGTAACTCATCGAAATAATCATTTCCGACCCTGATTTGTAAAATTTGACTAGAGGAATGCATGCGCAATGATTGGAACCTTAGCATCCTGTGTACCGTGCACAAAAAAGGAAACACGGCGATATGTGACAAATATAGAGGAATTAACCTTCTTCTCATCGCATATAAAGTGCTATCCAATGTGCTGTGTGAACAACTGAAGCCAATGATCAATGACATTATTGAACCATACCAATGCGGCTTCAGTCCTGGCAAATCCACCATTGATCAGATTTTCACTCTGCGCCAGATACTGGAAAAAAACCACAAAAAACACACCGATACATTCAACGTACTCGTCGACTATAAAGCCGCATTCGACAGCCTTACCCCTTCAGAGCTATGTGTTTGGCATCCCAGCAAAATTAATACGGCTGTGCAGGATAATTTTAACTGGTCGGAAAGGACCTCTCGGAGCCCTTCAATACCAAACGAGGATTCAGACAAGATGACAGTCTGTCGTGTGACCTGTTTAACATCCTGCTGTACACCAAACATCACATGTTACTCGCCTACGCCGACGACATCGGCATAATGGGTCGAACATTGCGAGCGGTAACAGCCACCTTTGAACGAAGTGGGACTGGCAGTAAATGGCGAAAAGACCGGGCTGATGGTATCAACGCGCAAGACGTGCTGTAGACTCGGATCAACTATGAAACTTGAAAACTACAGCTTCGAGGTAGGGTACAATTTTATATAACTCGGTATTGCCATAAACAAAACTAATAACATCAGCTTTCCGGAGGAGAATAGTTTTGGCCAACAGATGCTACTGAGTAAGCAACTCAAAAGTAATGTCACCTCTCTCCAGACCAAATTCACAGTCTAAAAGATAATACCTGTGACATCAATATAGTCAGACGGATCGAGCTGCAGCGACTACGTTGGCTAGGCTATCTTGTAAGAATGGCTAAAGATGCCTCAGCTCAAAAGGCATATAAAAGTGAGCCAAGTGATGGTTCACGCAGAAGGGGAGGGCCACGAATCCGATGGAAAGATCAAGTAGAATACAATCTCGGAAAATTGGAAAAACTGCGCAGAATACCGATGCGCCTGGAAAACTTTTTTAAGCTCGGCTTAAAGAACGAAAGTTCTGCCACAAGCCAGCTAAGTAAGTAGGACCCAATAAAGTATGTATATATTCTTGATCAGAGTAAAATTCTATGGCGGTATTTGAATATTTAGCGTAAAGGAAGGTATCGTGATGCCATAATTTTATTTTCGAAATTGAGCTATATCAGGCCTCAACTGGCATAGCCCCTCAGATAATGATTGCTACAAATGTTCGGTAATTCCCTAACGATGTAATCAGCCTCCAGGGACGTACGCATACAATTTTTTTCTGCAATAACAATTTTAATTTTCAATTTTCATCCTCATATAGCTGTGTCCTCTAAATTTCAGCATTTCGTGGATGTTTCACCCTACCATGTGTTGTCATGTCGGACCACTTTTTGGAGGTTTTTAGTAAAAATCTCCATTAAAAATTGCTGAAATATTTATTTGGTGTACCTTATGGTTTACATAAATCGGTTTGTAGAATTGACGATTGATATAAGTTGACTTTTTGGTATGTTCCCTATATTTTTATTTCAAGTACCTGTCAGTATACCTATGGTGGAGGGTATTCGAAGTTCGGCCCGCCCGAACTTACCACTTTTTATACCCTTCACCACACTGTGGTACAGGGTATTATGTCTTTGTGCATATGTTTGTAACAGGCAAAAAGGAAACGAGATAGACACATGGTTCCTTTTGAGAATATGCATAGAATCACTTTCTGAGTCGATTTACGCATGTCCGTCCGTGCGTCCGTCCGTCCATGTATATTTGTGAACAAAGTACAGGTCGAATTTATGGTCCGATTTGGATGAAACTTGGCATAGGTCACTTATTTGGCCCAAGGACGAACCCTATTGAAATTGGGAAAAATCGGTTCAGATTCAGATATAGCTCTCATATATATTTTCATCCGATTTAATGTATATGGTGCACCAAAGTCCCTATATATCACTCGATTTGCACGAAATTTAGCACATCGTAATGAATTAGGTCTAGAAAGATGTGTGTTAAGTTTCCTGAAAATCGGTTCAGATTTAGATATAGCTCCCATATATATTTTCGTCCGATTTAATTTAAATGGTCAACCAACGTCACTCTAGCGTCTAAACGAACTGAGATAGATCGCCAAAATTTTGCACAGAGTCGTCTTTTGTCTGCAGGCAGATCAAATTCGAAGATGGGATATATCGGTCCACGTTTAGGCATAGCTCCCATATAAGGGTACGCCCCCAATTTTACGTATTTTGGGGTTCAGGAGCGCGTTTTTCAACCGAATTCGCTGAAATTTAGTACTTTTAGTTGCTATTGGGTACCCAATTTCTCCAAAATTATGCATATAGGTCCATTTTTTCTGGTAGCCCCCATATAAGGGTACCTCCCAAATGTCGGTATTTTGGGGTTCTTGAGCGCGTTTTTCAACCGAACACGCTGAAATGTGGTAAATTTGGTTCTTATTGGGTGCCAAATATCTCCACTAAAAATTATAAATATAGGTCCAATTTTTCTGGTGGCCCCCAAATAAGGGTACCCCCAATTTTCGGTATTTTGAGGTTCTTGAGCACGTTTTTCAACCGAATTCCTATTTTGTAGTCGTATATGGTAACAAATTTTCCTACAAAAAATTATCGATATTCACCCCCTTTTGGGGTAGTCCCTATTTAACCCCCTTTTTATACCCTTCACCACACTGCGGTACAGGGTATTATGTCTTTGTGCATATGTTTGTAACAGGCAAAAGGAAACGAGATAGACACATGGTTCCTTTTGAGAATATGCATAGAATCACTTTCTGAGTCGATTTATGCATGTCCGTCCGTCCGTCCGTCTGCCCGTCCATGTATTTTTGTGAACAAAGTACAGGTCGCATTTATGATCCGATTTGGATGAAATTTGGCATAGGTCACTTGTTTGGCCCAAGGATGTACCCTATTGAAATTGGGAAAAATCGGTTCAGATTTAGATATAGCTCCCATACATATTTTCATCCGATTTAATGTAAATGGGCCACCAAAGTCCCTATATATCTCTCCATTTGCACGAAATTTGGAACATCGTAATGAATTGTGTGTTAAGTTTCCTGAAAATCGGATCAGTAAATGGTCAACCAAAGTCCCTATATACCTTTCGATTTGCACGAAATTTGGCACAGCGTAATGAATTAGGTATAGAATGTTGTGTGTTAAGTTTCCTGAAATCGGTTTATATTTAGATATAGATTCTATATCTGCCAAATGAAAAATATAGTATCGGTTGCAGAATGACATGTTTATTGATCCAATTTCATTTTACTGGTCCTTTAAAAATGCGACGTCTGTTAGGATTCATCTGTTAAAGTGGTGAAGGGTATCATATAGTCGGCCCCGTCCGACTTTACTACTTTCCTTACTGGTTTCAATTGTTTAATTCTAGTTTCAGCTCTGGCCGAATAAGACAATATTGACATGAAATGGCAAGTGGAATAAAAATCTTCTTAATATAATAATTTACTTAACAATTCTTTTTTTTTTATTGATTCCCACGTCAGCTCAGCCAAGGCAAAATACTTCTCAATAAAGCTTGCAATATTTATGATATATTTTACGTTTGTAGCTATGGAGCATTTAAGACCCATACGTCACTGGAAGCTTCAACATTGTTGTTAACAGCGTATAAATATGACTGTAACTCAATTAATTGATAATAAAAATTTCCAAGCATGCGCCTTATTCCCAACAATAATTGTCTGCTAATTAATGTGCAATTTCTGTGAATTGATTATATCAATTAAATTTAATTTTTCAACATATTAATCAACTGATGAGATGAAACACAAATTCCGGGGAAATACCGGAGGTAAAACCAAAAAAAAAAAAAAAAAAATAAAACAAAATAACAAAGAAATAATACAAAAATGCTTTCGACATAACAAATTATGGGAGAGCACCAAACATCTAATGGGGTTATAATTAACTCATTTATATCTAATATATACATACATATATTTCGCTCAAAATCCCTTTGAGCATATAATTTATCTCTTCAATATTTTCCGTATTCATTTTACGCTGTCCCCTTTGATTCTGTTCAACCTAACCTAGGCTAACCTAAATCATATGTCAACTAATTAATACCAATAACGTTAAGAGCAACACAAAAAAACCAATGTAAATATAAATATAAAATGTTAAGCGGTGTCATAAAATGTGTTTATGACTCTAATGACAAATAATCGCTGCTTCCGTTAATGTGAGAAACATTAGTGAAACGACCGACAACTGGCGTTTACCGCTTTCATAAGTCTGTATCGGCGACTGAAATAAATGACGAATGTAGATATCAATCGGAGGGCAGATACAGGGGTGTGAATGACTACATGAATGGCATAAATGTTGAGGTAGTACTACTACCTGGTACTGTCTACCCAATATCTATGTAAGGATGTATGTGTTTTGCTGGCTGACAGACTGGCTAACTGGCTGGCAATATATGGCGCCACATCAACCGCATGCAGTACCTTGCCATTATTTTCCAATAACCACGCCATGCCAATCTCCAAACGAAACAACAGCCGCCAAGAAGGACAGATAAACAACAAGAATAACAGCAACAACAACCAGAGTGAATGTGTAATCGGGAAACATTATAAAGGCATGCAGCAGCCATATCCCCACATGTCCATATGCATATATGTATGTATGTTGAAGACTCAACACTCACGCTTTTCATGCATACATTTACTGGATAATGGATTTTTCATGGCAAGGCAGCCAAGACTAAAAAAAGAAAACATTAACAACAACAAAAACACTGAGAAGCAGGACTGACATGTAGACATACCGACAAGTTTATTGTTATAGACCATGGACAAGCAATTATCTATTGAAACGGAGGCATTATATGGCCCGTGGCAAGCTATCAAATGTTTACACATTGTAATATTTAATTTGCAACATCGTTGAAAGGCTCGATGCGACAGGAGAGAGAAAAAGGTGAGGGTCAGCGGAGATTAGATATGTCTTGATGAAAGTTTTACAAATTAATTTAACAAATTGGCATTATTTTTTTATTGGAACAAACCTTTATAAATTATCAAAAAATGTTATCAATTTAGAGGTTTGCTGTCTTTCTCCCTTCTGAGTTTAAAAAAATAATTTTTAATTAATACCCACAATAAATTACCTCCCAAATATTCCAAAATATCAAATCCTATTCAACACCTATACACATAGTTGACCGTAGAAAAAATTTCATAAATTTATTTTTAAAGACCGCGTTCAACGGTCTTCTGTTCAAAATTAAAAAAAAAACGAGTGAAAAAACGTTAAGTTGGGCCGGGACGAACTTTGGATATCCTCCACAATAGGTATACTGATAGGTACTTGCAATGAAAATATAGGGAACATACCAAAAAGTGGAAGTTCGGCGGGCCGAACTTTAAATATCCTGTACAATAGGTATATTGGCAGGTACTTGAATGAAAATATAGGGAACATACCAAAAAGTGGACCTATACCGATAATTCTACAAACCGATCTATGTAAACAATTATGTAAACCAAATACAAATTACAGCAAATTTTAAATAGAGATTTTTCCTAAAATCTGAAAATTCCAAAACGTTGCAAAGTTATATAAGAAAGAAAAAGTGGACCTATATTTATAATTATTAGTGGAAAAATTTGGTAACCAATTAGAACCCAATGTACCAAATTTCAGCGAATTCAGTTGAAAAATGCACTCAGGAACCCCAAAATCCCGAAAATTGGGGGTACCCTTATATGGATAGTCTTTAAAAAATCTACGCCTTATGATAGTCTTTAAAAAATCTACGCCTTATGATAGTCTTTAAAAAATCTACGCCTTATGATAGTCTTTAAAAAATCTACGCCTTATGATAGTCTTTAAAAAATCTACGCCTTATGATAGTCTTTAAAAAATCTACGCCTTATGATAGTCTTTAAAAAATCTACGCCTTCTGATAGTCTTTAAAAAATCTACGCCTTATGATAGTCTTTAAAAAATCTACGCCTTATGATAGTCTTTAAAAAATCTACGCCTTATGATAGTCTTTAAAAAATCTACGCCTTATGATAGTCTTTAAAAAATCTACGCCTTATGATAGCCTTTAAAAATCTACGCCTTATGATAGTCTTTAAAAAATCTACGCCTTATGATAGTCTTTAAAAAATCTACGCCTTATGATAGTCTTTAAAAAATCTACGCCTTATGATAGTCTTTAAAAAATCTACGCCTTATGATAGTCTTTAAAAAATCTACGCCTTATGATAGTCTTTAAAAAATCTACGCCTTATGATAGTCTTTAAAAAATCTACGCCTTATGATAGTCTTTAAAAAATCTACGCCTTATGATAGTCTTTAAAAATCTACGCCTTATGATAGTCTTTAAAAAATCTACGCCTTATGATAGTCTTTAAAAAATCTACGCCTTATGATAGTCTTTAAAAAATCTACGCCTTATGATAGTCTTTAAAAAATCTACGCCTTGTGATAGTCTTTAAAAAATCTACGCCTTATGATAGTCTTTAAAAAATCTACGCCTTATGATAGTCTTTAAAAAATCTACGCCTTAAGATAGTCTTTAAAAAAATCTACGCCTTAAGATAGTCTTTAAAAAATCTACGCCTTATGATAGTCTTTAAAAAATCTACGCCTTAAGATAGTCTTTAAAAATTCTACGCCTTAAGATAGTCTTTAAAAAATCTACGCCTTATGATAGTCTTTAAAAAATCTACGCTTTTACTGGCCCCTAAAACTAGTCTTAAAAAAATCTACGCCTTATACTGGCGCCTACAAATAGTCTTTAAAAAATCTACGCCTTATACTGGCGCCTAAAAATAGTCTTTAAAAAATCTACGCCTTAAGATAGTCTTTAAAAAAATCTACGCCTTAAGATCGTCTTTGAAAAATCTACGCCTTAAGGCATTTGAAAAATATTCTTTAATAAAAATATTCTTAAGATAGTCTTTGAAAAATATTCTTTAAAAAATTGCGCCATAAGATAGTCTTTGAAAAATATTCTTTAAAAATCTACGCCTTAATATAGTCTTTAAAAATGTTATTTTAAAAAACCGGCCTCTTGAGATTCTTTAAAAAAATCGATGCCTTGTGATAGACTTCGAAACAATTTTTTTTTCGAATTCAAGCCTTTTGTTTTATTTATTTTAAAAACAAGCCTTGGAAAAGGCTTTGAATCTTTATATATATATATATATATATATAAGTAGTAATAAACAACTCCCACTTACCAAACCATTACAAGCTGACAGAGCTACCCTCGAATCTGGCTGATCCTTTATCCGTCCATGATAATGGCAATTGGTATTTTTTTGCAAACGTTTACGGGTACGCAAATCACGACGATGTCTTTCCACTATCAGGTGCGGTGTCATAAAATAACTATGTGGCCTGAAAATACAAGAAACCGAATTACTTCCTTCAATGTCCCCCATGACATATCATGGCATCCTTACTCCAATTCCAAATGCAGCGTTTCATTTTCTATATCCAAATGATAGTGAACTTCTGGCTCCAATTGCGTATCGTCTATACTGCGACGTTTACGATTATGTTTATAATGCTGGCCATGATGATGTTGCAGATTGTGCGATACAAATTCACCATTTCTGTTGACTTTACGTGGTATTATTAATTCTCCAGATTTCAGTTCGTCCGAATGCAGGCCTGAAAAAGAGAGCGAGAGAGGGAAACATTAATAAAATTACAATTTATCAATACATCGATGACCAACCATGTGCCACTACCACAAAATTGAGTTGTTAACTTCAAACAAGAACAACAACTACAAAATGACGCGAATTTCTTCGAATCGATATAATTAAAATAAACGACTTCTATGAACATCCCATAAATCACACCATATGTTCGTGCAAAAGAATTGATCGGTGCTTGTCGTGTATGAGTTGAGCTGATGTGGTTTACAAATTTGTTGTTGCTTTGCCATACAGCAACAAATTTAAATTAAATTTTAAATAATTATATGCCTTAACGTGATTAAGGTGGCAATTATTATGTAATACCAAATATGCTAGTCATGCGAGAGAGAGAGAGAGAAAGAGAGAGAAAAAAAACATTTATCAAATTCCGGTAAATAGCCAAAAGGCACAAAAATATCCAACATATTTTGCTTTATAGAAATAAAGATTTATATTTTTTGATATTTTTTGTGGAAATAGACGATTGTTAAATACCTTATTTAGGAATCGAAAGATAGTTTTTCACATTTCGATTATTTAAAGTAAATGAAATAAATCTCAATACTATGTATATTTATTTTACGTTGTTCACTGCACGTATGGGTAACATACGCATAATAATACACACCATACGCCTACGTAACCCATATTATGATAGGACCTTCAATATACCGGAAAAGAGGTGAGGAAAAGATGATTACCTAATAGGTAGGCTAGCGTTTTACGGGTATATACCAAAACGGGGTCAATATGGATCGTTTTGGGAACTGAAATTATTTTTAGTACAGAGAAGTGTGAGAACCGTCTGAACAACGTCTGAGCTAAATTTCAAAGCTCTATCTTAAATATTGTTATCGGTATCTAAAAGAGGGACTTTAGAGGGGATTCTGATTAAGAATATATATACTTTATGGGGGTCTCCAGTGAATATTTCGAGGTATTGCAAACATAATGACAAATTTAATATAAAATTATGATGGAGGGTATACAAATTTAAGATCCAATTTCGTAGGACCATTTTTTGGTAGCCACATGTAATGGTAACACAAATTATTATACCCTTCACCACACTGTGGTATTATGTCTTTGTGCATATGTTTGTAACAGGCAAAGGGAATCGAGATAGACCCATGGTTCCTTTTGAGAATATGCATATAATCACTTTCTGAGTCGATTTTGGCCCAAGGACGAACCCTATTGAAATTGGGAAAAATCGGTTCAGATTTAGATATAGCTCCCATATATATTTTTGTCCGATTTACGGTCGATTTAAGGTAAATGGTGCACCAAAGTCCCTATATATCATTCGATTTGCATGAAATTTGGCACAGAGTACTGAATGAGGTCCAGAATGATATGTGCTAAGTTTCGAGAAAATCGGTTCAGATTTAGATATAGCTCCCATATATAGTTTCGTCCGATTTAAGGTAAATGGGGCACCAAAGTCCCTCTATATCTTTCGATTTGCATGAAATTTGGCACAGAGTACTGAATTAGGTCCAGAATGATGTTTGCCAAGTTTCGAGAAAATCGGTTCAGATTTAGATATAGCTCCCATATATATTTTCGTCCGATTTAATGTAAACGGTGTCGTCCGATTTTACACAAAATTGACACAAACTTTTCACAACGTACTGGAGTTAGAATAACCTAGAAGTTGGTTTTAAATGCTTTACCATTGTGAGTCCAATAGGCAACAATTTGCTCTACGTACTGAAGTTACTATAACACAACGTGTGGCAAGTTTAGTTCAAATCGGATTAGATTTTGATATAGCTTATATATATATATATATATATACGCTTATAATTGATTTTCATAATTTTGTCCCTGGTCCTTTAAAAATTCGACGTCTTTTAGGTTTCATCTGTTGGATATACCGAAAGTGGTGAAGGGTATCATATAGTCGGCCCCGTCCGACTTTACTGCTTTCCTTACTGGTTAGTATATATATTTGAGAGTTTTGAACGTATTTTTTGTCCGAATTGGCTGTAATTTAGTACTTAGATATTTTCGATATTTTGATTATTCGTTTTTCAACCGAAAAAATATTAATAATCGCTCCCATATAACCCTCATTTTATATTAAAATAGTTATTCGGTTTACAAGCCGAACTATTCAAGACTGGTGGTCAGATGCTGGTAAGGAGCATGCACCAGCTGATTAGTACAGTTTGGCTAGAGGAAAGAATGCCCAATAATTGGAACCTCAGCATCAAAAAAGGAGACAAGACGATATATGCCAACTATAGAGGAATAAGTCTCCTTCCCATCGTATATAAAGTGCTATCCAGCGTGCTGTGTGAACGACTGAAGCCAATTGTCAACGACATTATTGGACCATACCAGTGCGGCTTCAGACCAGGCAAGTCCATCATTGACCAGATTTTCACTCTGCGCCAAATCCTGGAAAAATCCTGCGATAAACACATCGACACATTCCACCTATTCGTCGACTATAAAGCCGCATTCGATAGCCCTATCCGTTCAGAGGTTTTTAAAGCCATGTCTGCGTTTGGCATTCCTGCAAAATTAATTCGGTTATGTAGGATAACTTTAGCTGGCACAATATCAAAATCGGAACGAACCCCTCGGAGCCTTTTAATGCCGAAAGAGGATTCAGACAAGGTGACAGTTTGTCATGTGACCTTTTTAACATCCGATGGTATCAATGCGCAAGACGTCCAGTAGACTCGGATCAACTGTGGAACTTGAGAACTACAGCTTCGAGGCAGTCAAAGATTGTATATACCTTGGTACCGCCATAAATAAAACTTATGACATCAGTTTTGAAATTCGGAGAAGGATAGTGTTGGCCAACAGATGGTACTATGGTCTAAGTAAGCAACTCCAATCTGAGTAGTCTGAGTAAGCAAGGCCACATCTCGGCAGACCAAACGCACACTCTACAAGACGCTAATACTAACCACGCTATTATATGGATCTAAAGCATGGGTACTTACGCAAGCAGATGAGGCAGCTCTTGGAGTGTTTGAGTGAAAAATTCTCTAATCTGCGTTGACGGTGAATATCGACATCGAATGAACCATGAGCTGTACCAGCTATTCCCGGACATCGGCATTGTTAGACGTATTGAGCTGCAGCGATTACGTTGGCTAGGTCATGTTGTGAGAATGGATGTCCAAGCCCTAAAGGCATATAAAAGCGAACCGCCTGATGGTTTACGCAGAAGGGGAAGGCCACGAATAAGATGGAAAGATCAAGTGGAGGACAACATTTCCAAATATGATCTTCCAAACTGGAAAAACTGCGCAAAAGACCGACGCGACTGGAAATCTTTTTTAAGCTCGGCTTATGGAATGAAAGTTCCGTCACAAGCCAGCTAAGTAAGTAAGTTATTTGGTTTGTTTTGATTTAGCCATCTGTTGTAATCATTGTACCATCGGAGGAGATAATAAGCCAGAACCTTTCTTTCGAGAATGAAGTATATTGATCCGCATATTCGATATTTACAGGGTATTATGTCTTTGTGCATATGGTTGTAACAGGCAAAAGGAATCGAGATAGATCCATGGTTCCTTTAGAGAATATGCATAGAATCACTTTCGGAGTTGTCCGTCTGTCCATGTTTTCTTGTGAACAAATTACCGATCGCATTTATGATCCGATTTAGATGAAATTTGGCATAGCTCACTTATTTGGCCCAATGACGAACCCTATTGGAAAATGGAAAATCGGTTCAGATTTAGATATAGCGAAGTTACGAAGTTATGTGGAAATCAGTCGAGATTTAGATATAGCTCTCATATATAGTTTCTTCCGATTTTTTCTAAATGGTGCACCAAACACCCAATATTTGTCCGATCGAAACAAAATTTTTTACAGAGTACTGAATTAGGTCCGTATTGATGTATACGAAGTTTTGTGGAAATCGGTTCAGATTTGGATATAGCTCTCATATATAGTTTCGTCCGATTTTTGGTAAATGGTGCACCAAACTCTCAATATTTGTCCGATTCAAAAAATTTTTTTTGCACAGCGCACTGACTTAATTCCAGTTTGATATCCGTGAA
Source organism: Musca vetustissima (assembly GCF_032173495.1). Lineage (NCBI taxonomy): Eukaryota > Metazoa > Arthropoda > Insecta > Diptera > Muscidae > Musca > Musca vetustissima. The sequence goes on from NW_026881807.1 coordinate 37,194, forward strand.
GTTTTATTGAAATCGGTTCAGATTCTGATATACCTACCATGTATTGTTTCGTCCGATTTTATGTAAAATGTG